>NW_016690207.1:408044-488016 GCF_001604755.1 Lepidothrix coronata | reverse complement strand
ACTTCTGATGTGGTAAACGGAACATAAATAAAATTGTTTTTGAAATTACTGAATTAATTAGGTAGTAAAGCGACGACAGTGCATAAATTTACTTAGCAATTTTTTTTTAATCCATATTTCCCCCCCCCGTCTCCACCTTCTCACCAATTACAGGCTGTTAATAATATATAATCCCAAATTTTTATTAATCCCCTCTGCTTGGGGAGGAGATGTCACATTGTACTGGCGGGGCCATCATGCCGAAATGGCAGTGGGGAAGGACTGGATCCCCCCCCCACTGATCTCACCAATTTCCCATCTTCCTCCTCCCTTACCCATCCTCCTCCTTCTCATCCAGAGGATGCTGATGGCCCCTCTTTTTCCTTTATTCCTTCTCTTTTCCTGAGCTAGAGTTCAGAGTGCCTCTCCCACAGCCGCTCAGCCTCCAGCCCCACAAAAGTTTCTCTTCCCCAATAAAGTCATTAAGTGATGGGTGTTGGGAGGGACTGTTGGGGTGATGGTGGCTGAAATGAGATGAGCTCTGTCGTCCAACCTGCCAAGCTAAGCCTGGCTGGTGAGGAGGGAGCCGCAGCCCCTGCCTCACCCACAGGGATGCTCGCCATGATCCGTGGGGCATCCCACTCCCGAGAGCCACTGTATGCCCTGGCAGCACTGCCTGGCCCAGCCGGGATCAGACTGTTCCCTTGCATTTCTTGGAGAGGAGATTAAATAATAGAATCATGGAATCGTTAAGTTGGAAAAGACTTTCAGGATCAAGTCCAGCCTGAGTTCTGCCCCTCCTTATGGCTTTGCTGGGGGCACCACAGACCCGGGCAGCTCTGACCTTGCCAGGTGGGCACGGGGCAGCAATGACTGCGCAGATTGCGCAGGATGGAACAAGCGGAGGCTCCTCGCTCGTTCGCAGCAGGGACCTTTATTAGGTAGGGGCCATAAATTTGCTTGTGTGGATATAAATGTGCGGCGGGGGGGTTGGTGCCAACAGTGAGACTCGCGCCGAAACGCAGCCGATACTTGGCAGCACGCGGAGTCCTGTCCCGTCCCATCGGGAAGATCATCCGGAGATATCTATACACTGTAGGCGATACGAGGTGCTGGCTAAATATACCCTCACGTAAATATACGTTCGGAGGGGCTGATGGTTTCTGTTTAAAGCGGGGAGAAAGGCGAGAGGGGGAGAAGAGAGCCCTGCCACGAGCTCTGCTTTCCAACGTGTCCTACTCCCTTTCATAACAAACAGCGAACCGTGGTGGGTTTTTTCTGAGCCCTGTTATAATAAGCTCAGATGTTGGATGACATTTTTCCCGGTGACTCACATAGTAAAATTAACCTTGAACTATTTACATATTCAATCGCCGCCCTCCTCCTCCCCCTCCCCGCCGGCGTGTGTACATTACAGGAATTCTGGCTCCGTATCAGTTTTTGTTTTGCTGATGAGAAAAAAAAAAAAAAAGAGAGACAGAAAAAAAATTCCCCTCGCCTGGAGTACACATCTACTTGAGGGAAAGAACACGCAGTCCTGGCCTTTGGAAATTGGCAGGCGGCGTGCTGTTCCCGCGCTGATAAGAGGTACTGTAAATAAAACTGTACGGCAGCGCCTGCTGTAAATGCCCCGCGTCTGTACTCATTGTTCTGACAGCTCCGGCTTTTTTTGGGTCCACTGTTTTGGTACACACTGTGCTTCCTTATGTAAGCCAGCGCGCCCAGCTCCTCCCAGCGTTCGCCCTGTTTATTTTCGCCTCGCCAGGAATTTTTCCTCCCCCCTCCCGCCCCCCAGCCAGATGCTGGCCGCCTTTGCCTCGCCTGGCCGTGCCTCCCTGGGGCTCTGCGGCCCCTCCGGCCACGGCTTGCAGAGAGCACTGGCATGTCCGTCCTCCCCCCCTCACCCCACGTGGAAATAGGGGAAGAAAAAGCAAACCCTGTGTTTAGCAGGGCCCTGGTGCATCTCAGCCTGTGGATGCAGCGAGAACCCCCCTGAGCACAGGATCCCTGACATCACCAGTGCACGGTCGCAGGGAGGGGGCACGGGCACGTGCCAACAGTTGCCCTGCCCTGGCAGGACCTGTTGCTGCCATGGGTTGCCATATCGTGGGTTGCTGTAGCCTCGTGGATCACAGTTTGACGTGGTGGGGCCGGCAGAGCTTCGAGTGGCGATGGAGAGCCATTGCCTTGGCAACTGCTGGCTGCGCATCGCCCACACCGTGTGCCGAGCGAGGGCAGCCCACGCCGCTGCCCTATTGATCCAGCCCTCTCCTCCCCGGCAGCTTCTCCCCATCCCAGCATCTGCATGGCCACGCTCCTCTCCCTGCCACGGGTGAGGGAGGGGACCACCATCAGCACCTGCATCTTGGCGATGCCCCAAATCCCTAATGGCATCTCGGGCACGTGGTCACCTGGCTAGCAGCAGGTGAGGGGGAGTTGCCCACCACCCTTCTCGTGGTGCCCCAGAGTTTGGGTGTGTTTGCCCATTTGGAGCAGCCGCACGGCCCAGGCACACTCAGGTTGTTTTGAATGCAAACTTGACATCGCGGCGAGGGTGGCGGGGAACAACATATGCACAGTAAACAGGCAGACTGTCATATTGATTAACAGATGAGACCTCTATTATCGATCAGCGCTTGGCGAGAAAATTTATCACGTTTAATTTCGCCGCTGCCAAATATTTCTGCCTGCAAGCCAGCCTTTACTGAGACAATTTAAAGGCAAAGGAATTCTCTATTCAATGCATGTCATGATACTTCTCCCTCTCCCTATTGCCTTCTCTACACACCTTTCCCCAAATCCCACCCTGACAGTGGGACAGGGGCTTGAGGGTGGGAAGGGGGTGGGAGACCCAGACTGGACCCCTGAAAATGTGCAGCATGACATTCTGTGGGATGGTGCCCCTGCCTTGAAGGCTACTCTGTCACACTTAGCTCCTCACAGCAGATGAATCAAACCTCGAAATCTAAGAAATAGGACCTCAGCTTTGTCCCACAGAGATGCTGTTGAATGCTGTGTGTGTTGTTAATCTGGTTTCATCTGGAAGGTCCTTATCTGCTGTTGGGAATCTTGGGTTTTTCCTCAGTCAGTTGAACCATTCTAGCCATATCCCCGATCAGGTCTGTCCTTGGGTACTGAAAACAGCAGCCATGATGGGAAGGGGCAGGAAACCAATTGCAATTGGATCAGTTACAGTGCTAA
Source organism: Lepidothrix coronata (assembly GCF_001604755.1). NCBI lineage: Eukaryota > Metazoa > Chordata > Aves > Passeriformes > Pipridae > Lepidothrix > Lepidothrix coronata. The sequence goes on along the minus strand of NW_016690207.1, from coordinate 484,836 downwards.
TGAAACACATTGATGTTTAATGATTTTTTTAAAAGATAAATAAATAATTTAATTTTTTCCTGGCAAGCAGCTCTGTATTTTGCTGTGACATGCAAGGAATGGGAGTGCAGAGATGAGTGAGGCGCTGCTTTTGGTGTCTGCACAGGGGACACTAAACATGAACCCCCTCCATGGCACCAGTCCTGTGGTGTTAGTGGTGCTGGTGGCCGCAGCAATGCCCCCGTGCAGGTTCAGGTGGGTGTCCATGTGTCCCTCAAATAACCCTCCTCTCCCCTTTCTCTCCCCAGCGGGTGCCAAAGCCCTGGTCTGCGATCAGTGTGGTGCCCAGTTCTCGAAGGAAGACGCCCTGGAGACGCACCGGCAGACACACACCGGTACGTGGCAGTCCCCTTCCATCCTTCACTTAGGCACAGGGTTAACATTTGGGCTTCCTTTGTCACCCTTTGCCCAACAGAGAGCTGGACCCTCTGCAGTTCTGCCTCTGCCTTGCCCAGGCAGCCCCAGTTCCTCTTACAGCAAAGCACAGATTTAGGCACCATTTGGCGCAGCACTGTTGCACCATTGCTCAGCATTGCTGTGGGAAATGATGGTGCAGCAAACATGAGGTCATTTGCTCCCTTTGTGAGCAAACGCCATCCCTGTCCAAAGAGCTCCCAGAAGTTGGCTTCTGCCGTTTTTCTGCTCTCGCACTTCCCAGCCTTTCAACAGCACTGCCATGGGGAGCACAAGGAGCTCTTTATGCCTCTTGCAAAGGCTGCTGTGCCCAGGAAAGGTTTGCTATGGGGTTTGGGGAAATTAATGGCCGGGCAGTCCCAGGTGGAGCCTTTCACCCCGCAAAGTCAGGCTGGAGCAGGGCAGAGCACCAGCTCCTCCCGCGCTATATCGGGAGCAGTTTAACCGAGCACAGGCTTGTCTTTCAGTGCTGAAAGCCCTGATAAATGCCACTGGCTGTGAGTCTGTGCTCGGGGCTGGCACAGAGAACCCCTCCAGCTTCACGCCGGGGGTTTGAGGATTGATGCAAAGTGCTGTGTCACCAGGTGGGAATGGCTCCGGCCGTCATCTGATCTTGGAGCTGTGCTGGCCAAGCACCAGTCCATAAATCCCAAAGTACTTGCCCTCCTTGTCCGGAGCTGTACAGCTGGAGGCCAAGCTTTGCCATTCCGGGTGTATTTGGAAACCATGTGCTGTAGGCTGAGGACGAGGAGGAGAAGCAGGAGGCTGTGACAGAACGGTCAACACAGCAAGGGACTAACTGTGCAGGGCTGAGAGACCCAATCCCAAGCAGGGGGTTCAAGGTGGCTGAGCAAATAGCAGCTACTTCACCATTTCCTTCTATTTCCCAGACTGGTTGAGCATCCTGGGGCAGCCAGTGGGAGCCCAGCCATGCAGCTCAATGATGCCTGCACCCAAAAACATCCCACAGATGCAGAGCAGCAATTTGGTTTGGCTCACAAACCTGACATTCCTGTGGGGATTAAACCCCCTTTGGCTGGTGAATCCTGGGGCCTGGACTGTGCCAAAGCTCAAAGGGCAACAGGCAACCAGAGCAAGGGGACGCGGTGACCCGAGCGGAGCGGGTTTGTCATCACCACCTCTGGCTGTAAACATGTCAGAGTGGGGCTGGGTGGCGAGGGCAGCTGAAATGAATTGCTTCCTCTCCTCTGCTGGCACACAGAGTGCCCTACCCTGGCACAGAAAGCATCCCTCCCCTGCCTTGCTATAATTAACCCCCTTCCCAAATAACGGCATCTCCCAGAATGCATTCATTTTGGATGTCCTCCCTTCGCCCTTAGCAGCAGGCTGGTTGGCAAAAGACCTTACAACTTTCCAGGTTAAAAAAAAAAACAAAACAATAGCCCTTTTTGGTAGGGAAGCAGGTAGATTCCTTCTGGGGGTTTCCTTTCAGCATATGGGGCTGTTTCCCATGCACACAGTCCGCACCCAGGATCCCCTTTATCCTATTTCCTTTCCCACTGCCCTCCCTGCTGCTTCAAATGACAGCGACAACATGAAGCCAGGCTGTTTTACACGTGCTGCATCGAGCACTGCTCATTTCTATGGCAGAAAACTGACACCTCATTTCCCAAAGCAAGGCAAAAACCAAGAATAGATACAAAAAAATAGTTCCTGCTTGTAAGCACAGCACTGGCTGTGCTGTGTGCAACCCCATCGACACGGGGCCGAGACGCCCTCTCCGGGTGTGCGCTGTCCTTGGCCCCCATCCCATCACAATAGGAAAAGCAGCAACTGTTTTGGCTCATCTTCCAGCAGCACGAGCTCGGTGCCATGCCAGGGGGGAGAGCATGGAAAATTCCTTACCCTTCTCCTAAAATGTAGAGGAAAAAACAGAGCGTGTTGAGAAGACGGCCTGACTACCCCCAGACAGCACCTCTGGGAGTCGGGATGCGCACACGGACGGTGTTCGTGTTAACGGGTTTTGGGCTCGCGCCGACGTTTATAAATATCAGAGGTGACTTGTCTCGAGTTTCCTCCCGTGTGCCAAGGCAGTTAGCGTGTGGCAGCCAGTGTCAGTCCCCAGGACGGCATGGATTTACTCCTGACCCAATTTCACATGGGCATGATCAACACCTAATATAGAGTGTGTTTGCTTCGGTGTGTAGTTGGCTCTGATTTGTGGGGTCAGCGTGCCCCCGGCTGCGCTGCCAAGGATGCACAGGACCCTTCACTCCCCCCTACCCGTATCCCCCGTGAGCATCCCATTCCCACATCCCATACCCACATCTCTCATATCCCTCATATCACCTGCCCAGAGACACAAGTAGCAGAAAAGAGTTAATGAAACCATGTAACTGAAAATTGAAAAGCTCTATATCTTCTCCCCCTTTTTCTTTCCCCCTTTTTTTTTTCTTTTGCTGGGATGTTGGTAACGTTTTGATTTAATAGTTGGCCAAACACAAGGGTCTATTTTATTCAGAGTTTACAGGCCTCAGGGCTGTTATTCCTCCAAATTTAATAGCATTGAAATTGCAGGGTTGGCGATAATTTGCCTATCACTTTCTGCTCTCCCATTGATGTTTATTGTCAGCGGGATGGAATCTCAATCCGATTCACTTAGATAACGTGTCTGTTAAACATTTAGATAATTGTGCCATCATTAACTTGTCACATTATTTTAGAGATTCAAAACAGTCGTGCGGTATAAGCAGAGGTACAAAGAGAGAAAAATCCAGTGGTGAGAGCAGGAACCCGGGAGCAGAGGCGGCGGGATGTCCCCGCGCTGGGTCCCACGGCAAATGTTGCTTGATGGCCGCACAGGGATTTTTTAAAAATTTTTAAATTATTTTTTTTTGTTGTATGCTAGAGCTCTTGGTGCTTTTCTATGGAAGAGCATCCCAGAAAGAGTGTTACTGGCTTGGGTTTGCCAAGGGATGCGTGGGAACCTGGAGGAAGCAGAGGGGGGACTGCACCGGAGCTGCGCTGTCAGACAGGCATGTGCTGTCCCTGTTCTTGGCAAATGTACATTGAGTCCAATTCTTTGCATATTTGTCTTATTGCCTCATGTTTATTTCGCTTTCTCTGCCTCGGAATGGTCCCTGCCAAAAACCTAGCAGTGGTGCTGCAGGTATACTGTACACTGCTTCTTCCAGTGTGGAAATGAAGGGTTATGAGCAAGTGGAACTTTGCATGCGAGTTTAGTGATGAGAGCTGTAAATCACATTGAAACATGAGTTCTGTTTGCCTCACTCAGTGTGGTGCCACAAACTGTTGGCAGGCCAGCACTCCTCTGGGGCGCTTGGGATGACTCTGCCAATGGCTAGGGTTTGTCTTGGTGGTGGCACTGGTCACCAACAGCCATCTGCAGTGCCTGCTCTGATGGCAAGTGGCACAGGTTTGGGAGATGCCGCTTGTGGCTTGTGCTGCTGCATCATCTCCCATGGCTTGATCGGAGCTATGCCCAGCACAAGCAGCCAGCATAAGCAACTGGCACACTTCCTTACCAAAACCAACCTGACGTCTTCCTGGGCTGCCTGTGATTTTCTATTACCATTTCACAGGACTCAGGAGAGTTTTCTGAGAGCAGCTCGATGAGGCTTCTGGGGGAAGTACCTCCAGATCATGCTTTTCTCCATAGCTGGAGATAATGCACTATAGTATTAAGTACGCTTAGAGGTAATTATCCCTTCTGTGCTTGCCTTGGCTCCACAGTCCCGGGGGAAGGGAGCACCAGCGATGCTGTGCCGTGATGCCCAGTCAGTGCTTTGCAGATTTTCTGTTGGGTGCAAGAGTGGATTTTGGATGCTCAGGTACTGGCCCCAGCTCACACAGGGTCTGGGGGCAGCAGGTCCTGGGGGCACAGCACAGAGCCCCTTTGTCTGACAGTAATGTCCTGTGACAGTGCTTGAAATCTGAGTCCTGGCACGCATTCCTGCAGCCGGGAATCTCCCTGCCTTCCAGACCACGGCTGCTTCTGCCACCCTGACAGCAAATGGCAGCAAGAATTCCCTGCACTCCAAGGTGGGCACGTGGGGAAGTGTGATGAGGCCGGGCCTCATGCAAGCCGGTGGGTTCACCAAAACATGCAAAGAGATGGGAACGTGGCACAACCACGCAGCCGCAGCAGCACCGGGGCCAATGGTCTGCCTTTAATTTTCCTGTGCAAATACTATTTAAAGCGTGATGAGAAAAGCCCTCTCGCTAAGCTACAGAGAAATCTTTCTTGTCCTTTAATTCTAGATGAAGGGGATTAGTGTGAACATATTTAACCTCTGACCCACAGACAAAAGCATTTTCAAATTTAGTTGCCAAGTGGCTCCCCATTTAGCCAAACCAGTGCAGTATCGCAGCAAGTTTTTTCCCTTCCCTCCCTTGAAAGCTTTAACATCCATTGTTGCCCTGTAGCACCACAGGGACTCAGCAGCCCTCCTCTGCTGGCGTTTGGGGTGCTGGTCAGAGCCTCATAAGGGACCTCAGCATGGCACAGTCACTGCTAGAACCCTCAAAGGCTTCACAAAGCCAGCATGTAGCCAGCCCCTAAAAAAGCAAAGCCTTCTGTAGATGAGGCTGGTTTCTCCCTGGTTTCTGCACGCCCACCTCAGCACTGACACGTGCCCGCCTGTGATGGCACAGAGGATGTTTGGCTGTCCCTCTGGAGCACAAAGAGATGCCTCCGTCCCCCTTTGCTCTGGAGCACGAGGGATCAGCTATGGCGAGCTCGAGGATGCTGGGCACTACCGTGCCGGGCTTTATAAAAGAGGGATGAAACGCGGGCTCGGAGGCAGCCGGGGTCTCCTGGTCCAGCAGAGGAATGCCGAGAGGGGCCTCCCGTCAGGAGCCGGTGTCCGTTTACAGTGCATCTCTCATAAACCCGGCGGCGGGGGCGAGGGCAGGGGGACCGGCCCTCCTGGTATGTGATTGATTATCTGGTATTTATGCCATTGAGGACTTTTCAGCGGCTCGGGGTCAGGGGGTCATCTCATGTGTCTTGCTGCAAATCCGCTTCCTTTTGTACAGTGCGGGCTGGGTGAGCAGACACACAAAAACAGCTTTTTCTTTTCCTTGGGAAAAAGGGGAGGGGGGCGGGCTGGTGTCAATGAATTTTTTTTTTCAGCCTTTCCTGAATAGTGTCCTTTTTAATTCCAAAGAACTTTTAATTAAAAGTAGCAGGAAAGTTCATCTCGACAAGGTTTAACTTACCTTAGCAGTTACTTTTGTCCCCCAGGATTCGCATCTCCCTGCTTTACAAAAGCCCCCCAAGAACTGGGGGCCAGGCTGCGCTCGGTGCCTCTCCGCGTCTCCCCAGCTTTGCCGAGGGGGCCTTTTCATCTTTTCTCTTTTTTTAATGATGGGGGTGCAGGAATAATAAGCAGATGCTGCGAGTCCCGGCTTTGTGCCTTGCGGCAGCCGGTCACTCCACCGGCCAGGCTTTGCTGGGCAGCCGCCCCAATGCCAGAAGGGTCATTTTGTCAGAAGGGATGTGAACCAGGGCTCTGCAGCAGCTCCATGGGGCCAGAGGATGCCAGAGTGGTGCCACCCTGGCCAGGAGAGATGCATGAGTGAAGCGAGTGGGCAGTGGGTGGGTGCCACTCTGTGCCAGGTGGGATGGTGGCAGTGGTGACAGCAGCGGTGATAGTGATCTCCCATGGGAAGACCCCTCAATCTCCTCACCAAAGCTCTTCACTGGGAAGCAGAACAGTTTCTAGCACATCAGTTGAACTATGGTTCAGAAGCAATGGGGGAAATGTGCTGGGTTTTCAGCAGAGCTGAATTGTTTTTTCAGATGGTTTCACTCCAAATTCCAACTGGGAAGAGGAAATCTGGGAAGCCAGTGTGGTAAAGACAAGTAAGGACATAGATGGCAGCTTTAGAGCTGAAACAGCTGAGTGCTGGGTTTTTTCAGGGTTGATCAGGATTGAGGCTACATGAATGGTTTTGATATATTTTGATAGATATTCAGTACAATGAAAAGGCTTTGGGGAGTACAGCTTTGCAGGGAGGATGTGCCTCCAGCTTTGGCCAGAAAGCTTTAGGGATTGCAAATGGCTTCAAACAAGTGTTTGGCCTGAAAAAAATGGAAATTGGGCTGGAAAGTACAGCACACCAGAGGTGTGAAGTGTCTGCAGCGTTCCCAGGCTGGCACGGAACTTGGGGAAATTAGGAGCTTGGGAACCTCCCGCCTTCCCCAGCCGGCAGGTGGAGATGCAGTAAATGGGATTGGCCTCTAAAATCCCTCTGCCAGATTTGCACTACTCAGTTTCTTCAGGAAGAGGAGAAAAACCTGCTCAGGCTCTTCCAGTGCAGGCTGGGGTGATGCTGAGCACATCCCTTCCTTCCAAAGCCTGGGGACCGCATTCAGGGAGGGCAGGATGGTGTTGCACATGCAACGCTCCAGGGTGGCTTGTCCCCTGTGCCTGTGGATAGGGCTGTGCCTGGACTGGTGCTGTTCCCCCAGGAGCATCCCTTGCAGACCAGGAGCTGCCCGTATCCCTTGGTTTGCATCTCCATGGTGGGCTTAGCATCCTGCCCTGCAGATGGGGTGCACACCACAGTCCTCCTCAGCAGTCAACCCCACACATCCCCAAAAACACATCTCCCACTGAACACCCCGTTTGGGCCCGTGGGCGGCTGCAGGACTTCACCCAGCGCGGGTCCAGCTGCCGCCGTGATTGACGCAAAACCAGTCTATAAATAAAGTCTTTCTCTCCTCTCATAAAGACTTTGCAGTTTAGTTTGCTTTCAAGGTCAAGATCAGACCTTTCTAAATAAACACATATCAAAGGATCATTAGCGGAGCAGCACTGTTAAATTGAGATATTAACTTCTGTCAGCCGCACGTTTCCTTTTTGTTCTGTAACTCGCGACTGCAGCGGGTTTTTATTATTTTGGCCCTAGGCGGTAGCATCTGGCTTCTGTAGAGACTGTAAAAATTAAAAAGCAACACAAATCATTGCGAGAGAAAAGCAGTAAATTCAATGATAAGAATTTAAAATTAAAATGTTTCGGCGCTTTTATATTCAGCAAAACATGAAACGAATGAGTTGTGTGCCTGTTGCCATAAAGCCGCTGCCGCTAATCGTCGCCAGGCTCCTTCCCTCCCCGCGCGCCCTCATAATTGCTCTGCCTTAGCAATTGCAAGGAAGCAGTGAGGGAAGGTGATGATGATGTCGGTGGTGACAGTGATGGAGATGGAGGGTGGTGGGGCGAGGCACGAGGTGCCACCGATGGGACCGGGGGAGCAGCGGGCTCCCCAAAAGGGAAGCAAGACGGGGATGCGCTCGTCCCACCGTGCTCAAAGGGAGACAGAAAGGTCGAGCTGGGAGGGTGTGACTAATGCGCCGGGTCACTGGGATGCGGGACCGCATTGTCCCCCAGGTCCAGATGGCCCCCGGAATAAATCACCCCCAGCAGGCGTGGGCTGCCCGTGCCAGAGCTGCAGCTCAGGGTGTGTCACCCTCTGCCCGGGCTGCTGCGGGCACCCGCATCTCGAGCATCCTCCACGTGCATCCTGCCCAGGCACTGCGGCGAGCAGGAGCATGCTGGGTGGGAAGCAACCCTATGCATCAGTGTAGGAGCAAAAAATGAGGCATTAAGGTTTGAGGGGTTTTTTTAATCCCCCGTGCTTGCAAGGTCAGTGTTGTCCATCTGCTCTGAAACACCAGAGTTTTCCTTGGCATTGGTAAAAGGGTGAGTGGGCATGGAGGCAGCGGGCAGTGCTGGGAGCGTGCCCTGCCCTCCTGTTGCTGGAGCAGCCACATGCAGCCTGCAAGGAAAAACCAGCAGCACTGGCAGAAGAGCGGGCAGCGCTGGCTGCTTTTTAAGAATTAATTTCTCGTAGTCAGTTAAGTTGGGAAGAAAGCTGCTCTATCTCTGAGTAAATAATAATAATCAAACAAATGCCCCCTTGGGAGAAGTTGCCTTCCATAAAGATGTTAATTAGCATGGAAGCCGAGCCATGGAGTCCGGAGGCAGCCTTTGAAACCAGGATGATTTGGTGACTCTGGCACGAAACATGCGCATCTCTGTTTATCATCCAGGGTTTTCCCCTGTCTCTCCACTTAACCATGAAGTTTGTAGAGACTGTAGAGACAGGTGCCACCATCACCCCTCAATAGCACTGGAGTGGGTGAGGGTTGCGAAGGGCTGGCTCTACGTGACACCCCTGCAAACCCAGGTATCCAGGCAGGCATGTGCAGGTGTCCCTCCTCAAGGAAGGGTCCTTCACACTGCCCCACGGGTGCACTTCAGTGCAGCCACCAAAAACATCACTTTGGGTTTCATAATAATCCCAAAAACAGACAGTGAAACTCGGTTCATCTTCTTACCCTGCGCATGCATCCAATCCCCTCCTGGGGCAAAATGCAGCCTTGGTGCTGGTGCCATCACCAATGTCCCACTCTCCTACCTGTCTTTTATCACCCATCCTCTTCCTCCTCAGCTCAATGGCAGCAGGACATGCGCAGTGCCCCCAGGTAGCCTCGTGCCAAGCTGAGCCCGGTGCCTTCAGGCCGTCCTTAAGGCCAGCTGTGCCGGGGCTCAGGTGCTGGAGCTTGTGACAGGATGTTCCAGGCAATGTGCCCCTTGCCAGCACTGGTGCCTCTCCCAGCCTTCCCGTGGGCAGGGCTGGAAGGGAGAGTTATCTGCCTCTCTCTGACTGTCATTGCCAATGGCTCCTTCCTCCCCAGTGCTGCTGTTCCTGCATGCCAGGGCCGGCAGCCACCCCTGCAGTGGCAGCCAGCAGCATTGGCCAGGAGGTGGAGGCTGATAGGGAGCCCTTGACACACTGCCAAAAAAAACATCAAACATCCCTGAAATCTCAGGAGAACCAACAGACCTCAGGCTCCTGCTTTACATGGCCAGGTTGTTTTGGAGCCATTCACCTCCGTCTTAAGGACAGCAGTAGTATCAGCTCACCTCTTTGGCACGTGCATTATATAAGAGATGATGTTAAACATGAAGAGTGAAGGAGGAGGGAGCCTTGTGGGAGACCCCGAATTAGCAGGACACAAGTCGGGGATTTCAGGGTGGATACAGGAGGCAACATCATCAGCATCCATCGACATGAGCACCCTCATGCCTGAGGTAATGCCTTCCTGGTGTACCCCTCTGCAGCCTTTGATTCTGAGTTCTTGATTATTGCAGCAGTGGGTGGATCTGCCTCATTTTTGGTCTGATAACACGGCTCTGAGGACAGGCAGGGAAAGATGGCAGTGTTACGAGGAGGAGGACTGAGAGGGGTGGTTTGGTTTGCGCATCCTGGCGTCGGTGCCACGTGTCTGGGGACTGCCTGCCCCGTGCTGCCACAGCTGGGGCTCAGCAGGGGTTGCTTCACCAGCACGGTGGCACTGGTCCCCTTCAGTCCCCCCTCCCCTGCTGCTGCAGCATCTCCAGGTCACCCCACGCCTGCCCGCACAGCGGGTCCGGGCTCAGCGGTGCTGCTGGGAGCTCTGGGGGGCTGGCGGGACAGCTCACACACTCGCGTTCTAGCACGGGGGGAAAAACTTGAAGTCAAATGTCTGAAAGTCAGATCCCTTTTTAGTATGAATTTGCTGTATCTCATTCTGAGCACTAATTCCAATTTAATTGCAAGTGGCCTGAAGCCTCTTCAATAGGAGTAACAAATGGTTTGATTTTGTAAACTTCATCAGACTGCATTTTAAATGCGACACACTAGCCCGGCTCGAATGCCAATGAAGCACTGAAGTAGCTCTCTGTTTACTAATTATCCGTTTTTACTTCAAGCCACGCTGGCTGGCTTGTCTGATTAAATCGGATTTGTGGGATAGAGAACAGCTAGCAGAGTTTTCTCTATAGTAAACGAGATTGAAACTATGGCCCGCCTGGCTGCACACTGTAAATTATATTTCCTTTTAAAGGGGACGTGTCGCCTTTCTGCCACTGGCACACCTCCTGCATCCATAACTCCACCAGAGTCCGGTGCCGGGGGAAACCCACCCCACGCTGCCTCCCTCGCCTGTTGCCATGCTGGTTTTTAGTTTAATTCCTGCTCTGGCAGAGGCAGCGGGAGGGAGGCAGTGCTGTGCTTGATGCCACAGTGCTGCAGCATCCCTCACCGTGACTCGGACGGGCACGCTGTCACACGTCACATCTTGCTTGTCATCAGGTCTGTGGCAATGGCACTGCTTTGGGATTGGGCTGCTGGAGAACAGCAGTGTGCATCTCCAGGCTTGAGGCCATAGGCTTTTCCCTCCAGCAAGCATCCCTCCCCTAAAAACCGGTTTTGGGACCACCTCCTATTTAAAAAGGGTCCTGCAAGACACAGCCAATGTGCTCGCCCAAAGAGCATCCGATACCCAACTCACTCCAGCTTCTGTTTGCAAACCCCGCAGCAGCACCAACAGCTGCCCCACGAACAGCTTACGGCTGCCAGCACAGAGCACAGGCTCTGGCAGGGACACAGAAACCAAGGACGATGGGCAAAGGTGGTGGCCAAAAGTGGCCAAATGCAGCATGCAGGGCTGCACTTAAACCTCCCCGGTTGCTAAGACTTTAATTCCACGAGCTTGACCTACGCCGCCCCTTCCCTCAGTATCTATCTTTGTGCCCGGGGGCTTTTTATATTTTAATTTGCTTTTGAACGTCCTGCAAAATTAATGGCGCGCTCGGGGCCATTGTGCAGTGTACAGTAGAGGGAAGGGCCGTCGGCGCCCGCCGAGAGCCGGCGTGTTTCCCAGGGAATGAATTGCTCGCCCGCCTTCACCCCTTTTAATTGTTGACAGTAAAAAGCGTTTAAATGCTGCTTAATTTGTAATCATCTTCCTGCAAAAAGGGGAGAAACCATTAAAATGTCAGAGAAATGAATAAATCCGTCTCTCACTGATTTGGGGTGGCAGTGTTTCTTTATCAGAGGTGATTTTTCTTCCAGTGGCTGAGGGCTGGCTCGGGGCTGCTGCGGCTGGAGCCCAGGGATGTGCTCATGGCAGGACAAGGGACCGAGTCCAGTGTCAACCAGTGTGGCCCCCTCTCATGAGCTTTCCCGTTTTTTCCTACCTCCCATCCTCTCTCCAAGGGTGGGACATAGTTGACATTTTTAAAAAAAAAAAAAAAATCAAGTGACTTGAAGGCCGGCAGCAGGCGGTGCCCAGCAGAGCCCTGGCGTGGTGCCTGCTGCGCCCCTTGGCTGCTGGAGAATGTCACCAGTGGAGCCTCAGGGCTGGGAACAAGCAGTGCCTGAGCTCGGTGCTCCACGTCCCACTGCAGGGCCATCTCCCACATCCTCCACCTCCGCACCCAGCCAGCATCAGCCTTTGCGCCCTGCAGATGCTCTGCTCTCAGAAGGCAGCTGGCACTGGGTGCCTCCACAGGCCATGCCAGTGCATGTTGACCTCCCACTTCGGGGTGTTTATCTACTTAATGATGCATTACTTGGAAAAAAAAAAAAAAGGCAATTAAAATCTGCCTTTTGCAGGTCCTAGGAAGCAACACCCGGGGGATGCCCAGCTCCGGGGACCAGCCCCGTCCTCCGTGTGTGCACAAGGCAGCTCGTCCCCATCGCTGCGGCTGCTGGAGTCGGCCCACTTTTTTATTCAAGCGGGGGCCAATTAGTTTCACAAATGAGGGCCCTACGGTGCCAGGGAGGATTTGTTACGGCCCCGCGCGCCGGCCCGGCGGCATTGTCCTGCCCTCCGCCCCCACGGGAGCCCATTGTCCCCGGCCCCAGCGGGGGCTGCTGGCGGCAGATTTATCGGGGCCGGCGTCCCGCCGGCCGGGGCCTCCGCTCCGCAGCTGGCCGCGGCGCTGGGGGCTCAGCCCCGGGGACCTTTGACCCGTCCTGCTGTCACCGCCGGGGCCGCCGAGGGCCGCGGGGCCACATACCTCTCGGGATTTGCTTTGCACGGCCCGTTCGGGGCTGCCTGCTTTTTTTTTTTTTTTTCTTTTTTTTTTTTTTTTGGTTTTTTTTTTTTTTTTTCTCGGGAGCGTTTTGTCCGCAGCTGCGTGGGGGGCACATGAGTCCGCACCCCCCCGGGATAAATCCCTGCGGAGGGAGAAAGGCAGCTCCCACGAGGGGCCGCCTCTCTTGCTGCTTTTATTCCCATTTCACTGGGTTTTTTTCAGATTTTGAAGCGGTTTTGGGCAGCCCAGTGCAAGGCTGGGACTGAGCATCCCCCCAGGCAGCTCCTTCGTCCCCAGCAGGGCAGACCTGGTCACGGTGTGCCACCACGCCTGGGTGGGTGACAGTGCAGTGTCAGAGCAGGGTGTGAACCAAGATGCTCTCTGAGATGCCCAAAGCCCCTGGGCCAGCCTGGAGGTGTGGGGCTGCCCAGGAGCATCCTCCCCTGGCACCTGCCTGCATGCCAGGCAGAACCACGATGCTGACAGTGCTGCTGCCCACTGTATCCCTGCCCCGTGGTGCCATGGTCCTGCTGGTTCCCCCGGGGTTGGTTTTGCCAGCATGGCAAGCAGCCCCCTGCCCCTTCTGTTCCTGAAGGCAGCAAGGATCCATTGGTTACCTTGAACATCTTGTGCTGCTAATGAATTGCTAATACAATTTTCTAGCTAATTTTATTTCCATAGTCCTCACATTTTAATGTCTCCAAAAAGCGAGCATTTATTTGCTTAATCTCCCTGCGTAATACAATTTGCAGTGACTCACAGGTTCTGAACAATCAGCTATGCATAAGTGAAAACAAACTGTTTAACAGCACAGAGGTCTGAGATGTTTACAGACAGGGTACGAGCACCTAGGTTGGGGTTTTGTCCCTGTTATGTCACTGCAGCCAGATTTGTACATGTGGGCAATGGGATGGAACTTGGGTCTGCACTGTGGCTTAGGGTCACGTGCAGCACAGAGGTAGGTGCATCACCCTCGCATCCCACCCCCTGCTCCCGAGGGCAGCTTTATGGGACGCTTCTTTGGAGTCCCCTTTCCCCTGGGCATTGCAAGGTCTGAGCTCAGCAGCCTTTGCAGGGGTGTGGGGATGCAGTGGTCGCCCAACAGCTGCCTTGCATTTGGGCATCCCTTGTCATCCTTAGGGCTCCCACCTGCCTCCAAAGCAATAAAAGGCACTTGTCTTCCTCAGCAGTTTCCTTGGGAGGACCAGTGGCAGCAAGGTCGAGGTGGCCAGTCCTGCTGCTGGCACCCCAACAATACCCAGAGCCCTGCAGCTCTTGGGGTCCTCCCTGCTGCTGCAGTATCCCTGCTGCCATGTGGGAGTGGAGACCCCCCCACAGGGGGGTGATGGGACAGCGGGCCAGGGGTCCTGGGTGCCAGGCTGTGCCTAAGTGGCATCTCTCCCTCTCCCACAGGTACTGACATGGCTGTTTTCTGCCTGCTGTGCGGCAAGCGGTTCCAGACGCAGAGCGCGCTGCAGCAGCACATGGAGGTGCACGCCGGGGTGCGCAGCTACATCTGCAGCGAGTGCAACCGCACCTTCCCCAGCCACACCGCGCTCAAGAGGCACCTGCGCTCCCACACAGGTACGGCGGCACCACCGTGGGGGCTTGGGACTGGGGTGGCCAGGGCAGGCTCCTTCTTCATATGTAGAAGAGAAAACTAGGGGAAAGAAAGGTGAATTGTCTTAAAAACATGGAGGTGACTGAAGTGGCCGGAGTTTAAAAACAAAACGGAAACAAGAAAGCTGCGTGTAATAAGTTGATCCGGTCGGAGGTGGCACGTGACCTTCTTAGGGGGTGTGTGATCATATCCGCCTCATCAGCTTACGGCGGTAGATGCACATAATCAGCTGGTGCTCGGCCCTAATGGGATTAGGGCGACCTGTGCTACGTGTAGCTGGTGCTGCCGTGGCCCCAACCAGGACAGGGCTTGGCTGCGGGATCGCCGGGTGGGAGAGCCTTATTCTGTGTCCTCAAAGCGCCCGCGCCGTGTCCTCAGCTCCTCCGACGGCATCCCCAGGCAGCTCCCTGGTCCTGGCCACACTGTCAGCATCACCACTCAGAGCTGGCCACAAAACACCCCTGAAAAAGCTGATCCTTGGGGAATGAGCAGGGTCATGCGGGATCACATCTGGTGCCATGGTCCTCCACAGGCACGTGGGTGAAGCATTCCTCACCCATCCTTTGCCCTCACAAGGGGGAGGCTCGTGTGACCTTCTTGGCAGCAGTGCTGTTGCCAGCAGGGAGAAAAATGTGTGCCAAGCCAGGATGCCCCTTCTCCTTTTTCCTGTCAGCCAGTGGGCATGCACATGATCTCCAAAGGGGACCTAAATGTGGCTGCTGGCAGTCTTGTGGATGGTGTCATGGAGGGTTGCTCTGTCCGGACTGTGGCTGGCAGCTGCCAGATCCACATGTGGGCTTGGGGTCCCGATGTGGGAAATGGGAATCCTGTGCTGATGATAAGCATGTTAATGCTGAGCACTGGAGCTATTTATAGCCAGTAATCCGGTGACCTGGGCTGCGGGTCGGGCTGCGCGTGTCCCACCCCAACCTCTGCTGCCTTAGCAGCTCCCGGCTGTGAAAAAACACCAGGATCATCAGCACTTTAGGAGCATTTAATCATGCTGCGTGGTGCCATCCTGCACGGCTGCAGGATGTTCATGCTCTCCCAGGGCTGGGGCACTCCATGGGCCCTGCCTCCCCTAAAAACTGGGTGGATGGAAATGCTGGCTGCCTCTAGCTGCAAAATTGCTGTCCTTGGCTGTAGGATCAAAAGCCAAGGTGACAGTTTGGAATTGGGCATGGGGAGGGGAAAGGCAGCTGCCCACAGGCACCGCTTGCCTCGCCTTCAGAGGGGGGCTATGAACTGCATCCCAAGCATCCTCCTTCCCCAGTGCCCAGGCAGCAGCTGCAGAAGGGGGAAAGGGGCTGCAGGGCTGGGCTGCAGCACACAGGGAGAGAGTAAAATATCATTTTAAAGAGGAAGCAAAAGCGCAGGCATGTGAGTATATAACGAGAAGGACAATTTATGCCCAGGCACGAGTGCAGTTTGACACGGGGATAATGAAAAAACGTAGGTCATTGTGGATGACTTAAGCCTTCACAGCTGAAGAAAATGTATGAAATGCGGGGAACATTACACGCTTGGCAGCTCTGCACATCTGCAGCAGGACAAGTGAAATACAGTTCGCCATTCTTTACCATAAACTGTGCTTGTAGGATATGCGGCACAGAGAAATTGTAATTACAGTGACAAGACAAATCAGTAATATTTAAATATTCATGAACAAAGTCTCTGACGATCAATCTATCTTTATTGTCCTTGCCTTCGCGGCTGTAATAAATAAGTAGCTGGAGCCCTCACCTTTCCTTCAAATCATTCTGCCTTTGGTGCCGAACCGGAGTTCATTTATCAGCCACCCAGTCTGGAGCATGGGATATGCCCAGGGCTGGGTCTGTGCCAGTGTTGCCAAGTGAAAAACCTGGGAATTGGTGGCGGGAGGGCTGCAGTGCCCTCCAGTCTCTGTACCCTGCCACAGACCCAAGCATCCCCTCCACACAGGCATGCGGGGGCCAGCATGCTGCCACTGGGGCAACTGGAATGCTCTGTCCCTGGGATGGCAGTGGGTTCCCAGACTAAACAAGCTGGGGAGCTGGTTTTGGTATGGCACAGCGGACAAGGCAGCCCTGACCCACACGTGTCCTTGCAGGCGACCACCCCTACGAGTGCGAGTTCTGCGGCAGCTGCTTCCGGGACGAGAGCACGCTCAAGGGCCACAAGCGCATCCACACCGGCGAGAAGCCCTATGAGTGCAACGGCTGTGGCAAGAAGTTCAGCCTCAAGCACCAGCTGGAGACCCACTACCGGGTCCACACAGGTACGTGCTGGGGGGTCTTTGGTGACTCTGGCGGTGCCAGACCGGTTACTCTGGCAGAGATGCCGGCAGCGTGGATCAGGGCAGCAGCCAGGGATAACGAACCTCTGGATGCACCGGCACGTAACTATTGTAAATAGGGGATCAATAGTCACATTGGTTCTGCTGTTCATTACTTGGTTATCGGCTGTGCCCGCCGCGGCAGCATCGATGCCGGGCAGTTAATTACTGCCTGGAGGCCCTCAGCCCCCACTGACACCCCCATCTCCCTCAGGCGAGAAGCCCTTCGAGTGCAAGCTTTGCCACCAGCGCTCCCGGGACTACTCGGCCATGATCAAACACCTTCGGACCCACAACGGGGCTTCCCCCTACCAGTGCACCATCTGCCTGGAGTACTGCCCCAGCCTCTCCGCCATGCAGAAGCACATGAAGGGCCACAAGCCAGAAGAGATCCCTACCGACTGGCGGATAGAGAAGACCTATCTCTACCTCTGCTACGTCTGAGGAAGAAGGCTCAGGGTCAACAGGGCCGAGTGGCAGAGGACTGGGCAAAAAAAAAACCAACACCAAACCCGCAGCGTCCATGGCCTTGTTTGTTTTCCGTTCTCGTTCGTTGCTTCTCGCTGGAAGGATCCTGTGGCTCACGCCAGGGTGGGGGACACACCAGCCCCTTCCCCAGCCCTATCTGCACCACCACCCCAGCTGCTCATGTGCCCACTGCCCTCACACCCTTGCTGCAGGGCAAATTTCACCCCTTGCAGTCCCCAGACAGCCCCTCCATCCCCCTTGGCACTGGCTACTGGCACTGCTGGGAAGACTGTGTAGGAACAAGGCGCTTCCCTGGAAGCGTGTGTAGGGCTGGTGCTCTGGGAAGGCTTTAATTGCTGGTGTCCTCCGTCACTGCTGATCCCACCGTGGATGACCCGTGGAGGACCCGAGCTCCTGCGTGGTGAGTGGCCCCCATTTCAGCAGGTTCCTGTGCTCCCAGGCTGCAGTGTCACAGGTGGGAGAGCACTGCGAGCTGCAAGTGCTGTGACAAGAGTGTCCTGGGGGATCCTGGCCACAGGAGGGTGTTTGGGGCAGGGAGCCAGCTGTTAGCCAGGCTGCCTCACGCTGCTGCCTGGCATCTGGTCAGCTGCAAGGGGCACCAGAGGCTGCTGCTCTCCCCTGACCAAAGACCTCTCTATGCATTTCCCTCTCCTTCCCCGCCTTCCCAGGGCAAGGGCAAAGCCCCCCATGGGGAGATGCAGCTCGTTTGGTGATGCCTGGTTAATGCCAGTGCTGAAATGGGGGCTGCTGGTGTGTGGTATCACTCCAAACAGAGGGATCCTCTTTTCTTCTGCTGATTTGGGACACCTGGAAGGTGCAGAGTGTGGTGGTTTTTTTTTTTTTGCCCAACCCTCAGCTGCAGGAACCTGCAAGTGAGTGGTGTCCGGTGGCAGGTGGCTTCACTCGCCGCTTTTTTTGCTTTTTGTTTGGGTTTTTTTGAACTTTCTTTTGGAATATTTCTGCATTTAGCACATTTTACTTGAAATTACCTCATTTTTTGTGACCTCATGAGCTTTTATTGATTTGGGAGGGACGGGGGGCAGTGTGGCCGGGATATACCAGCCGCGTGCCCAGGGTTGGCAGTGGAGGGGTGGTGTGACGGTGGCGTCCCTGCCAGCCTCCCGTTGTGCATTATCCTTAACAAAACTGGTATTTTTTGCCTGGCCCCGCGGGGCCGGGGGTGTTGGTTCTGAAGCTACCTCTTGTGTTCGTTTTTGTTGTGTTTCTCCTGCGTGGCCGCGGGCTCGGGGGTTCCATCCCACGGCTTTGTTGTTTTGTTTTTTTTTTTTTTGTCGTTTTGCTGCATTGGGGTAAAAAGGGGGAGAAAAGCGTTGTGGGGAGCGGGATGGTGTCTGGATACAGTTTGGAGGGACACTGATGGCTCCTCCGGGTTTGGGGTGCCTGTCCCACCTCTCCTGGTGCCGAGCAGGGATACGCCTATGGGAGCAGCATCCTCCCTCGCACCCCGGTCTGGCTTTGCACGTACGTGCGCGCCTGCGCGTGGGACTGTTGCTGCTCCACACAGGGGGGACACCGCTGCTGTACAATCCGGGATGTGACTGTGGAGAACGGCTCGTTTAATTGTTGTGCCTAAGAAAAAAAAAAAAAAAACCTAGAAAAAAATATTAAAAAAAGAAAACAGTTCTTTCACAGAGAAAGTTGCTGCAGTTTCTGGCACGTGCACGGCAGGTCCCCGCGGTGCCTGGGCACTGCTGGGCGCGGGTGCCACAGTGCCACAGAGCGCGTGGCTGAGCTCATGTGGCTTTTTTTTTTTTTTTTGTGCTTTAACCTCCCCTCCCATCCTGCCGTTCCTCTCCCTTAGTGCCGCAGCCCCTGCTGCGACGGCATCGGGGTCAGTGTTGGAGCGATGCTGTCGTGTCCCAGGCGCGCGTCCCCGCACTGTTCGCCGTGGCACAGCCCCTGCCACCCCTCCATATATATATATATGAGTATATATATGTGTATCATAGCAGTGAGGACCAAGCGCCGCGTGGGGCCCTGCGGCCCCAGGCTCCCTCTCCCCTGGCTTGTCGTCGGTGTCGTGAGCGCCCGCCTGCCCGTCCCGTTGCTCTGTGTTGCCGCTCGTGGTTCGGGTCCGTCGCTGTCCTCGTTCCGTCTACCTCAGCACCTCTCTGAGCCCGGGCGCAGAAGGTGCCCAAGTTCCCCTTTGGTTTTCTCAGAGTATCTATCGGCTCCTATTTTTTGTACGACTTTTGCCCGTCTCCCCTTGCCGTTTGCTCCCCTGCGGTTCTGCTTGTGAGTCCTCTCTGTCCTCTAGCCACAGATGCCATTAGCTAAGTTTCCTGAAAAATAAAGAAAAACTAAAAAAAAAAATACAAAAAAAAAACCAGTTGTGGTGTCTCCTAGTTGCAGCTCTCCGCACCTGCCTTCGTCCTGTGTAGATTCAGATGCATTTCTTTGTAAGACTTCAGTGTTTCTGACAGGAAAAAAAAAGACAAAAAAAAAAAAAGGAAGAATATACTGCTGCAGGTTTTTTTCTCTCCATGTGTCACTAAGTGAAGTTCGTGCCTTCTATAGCAAAGAGAATATTTTTTACATCCTACTAACAGTAGATTTTTTTGTAGTGAACATTTTTTGTATTTTTATTTATAAGTCTCATAAGGAAAATAGCAATGTTCAGTTGTATACCTTGAAATCTGCAGTTAGAAAACAAAAAAACAACCAATAAAGTTAATTCCGTTGTCTCGGTCTGCCGTGTCCCATTCCTGTGCCAGCTGGGAGGAGGAGGAGGAAGGATGCATCCCACCAGCCTGGGGCAAGCTGCAGGGAGACCCTCAGTGGTGAGTTTGGGGTGCCTGTTCAGAGGGGTGGTGAGGGGGGTTCTATCCCTAAACCAGCCACAGTGGGTGGGGGTCCCCACAGGACATCCCAATGGATAGGGAGCATTCCGCAGGCCTCGCCCCAGGACGCACGGCTCGCTGCCTGCGTGGCTCACCAGGAAGCGGAGCAAGTTTGCCTCAATGAAAGTGAACTCGTTCATTTAAACCTGCCTGCAGAGCCGTCCGGCCCCCTGCTGCGTTAATTATCCTGTAGTTCCCGACTGATTGCTGTACACTAAGCTTAAGCCCTCCTTTATTTATTTACTGACTACATTAACAGCAGCGCCTGCTCTCCTTTTGTGCTGTGGCAAAAGGCATGGCACTGCACGCCGTGGTGGAGCCAGGTGGGTGCTGCCAGCATTGCCCAGCTGTGCCTGCACCCGATGGGTGTCATGGTGCAGTTAGATGTTAATTACAGCACGGCTGGAGTCACTGGGCGCAGAATATCGCTTAGTTTTTATCAGGGATGGATGGTGTGTGCCGGTGTCAAGGCCAGGCTTGTCCCCTGCCCCAGGGCTTCCCAGTGGGTCTGGCGAGCTGCATGCCCACCTCAAGGTCCTGATGGTGGTCCCTGCCTCCCCCAGTTCTCCCCAGCACAGTTCTTCAGGAAGGCTTTGGACAAGTGGTGGGGAACTTTGATCCTGGTTTGGGCAAGCAGAGGTGGTCCTACTGTGAACAACCTGTGGGCTGCAGTGCCCTGGGAGAAGGGGAGTGAAGGCCCTTTCAGTGTTTGGCCTGGCACAAAGGCGTTATAATAATGGGGAAATCGCAGTAGGACCAGGCCTTTGTGTGCACGCTCGTGCAGCAGCTGGGAGCGATTATGCTGCAACAATGTTCTGTTCCATCAACATTATGTCCTCATTAAACCTTTATTAGGAGATTAGATTCAGATTTATTGATTTTTTTTTTTTTTAAGAGGAAAATCCAGGCTCCTCTCGGAGAGATGCCTGGAACTTTTTCCTGTGTGTGGCACTTCTCGAAGTAGCGAGAGGGCAAAAGGTGAATCTGGATCTTTACTCCAGCATAGGCAGCCTCCTCTTCCGGGGGAAAGGACCACTGAGCTGCACGAAGGGGTTTGCTTGGGTTTGGAATGCTTCCTAGCACAGGGAAGGACAAGGACCAGGTGGCCACCAACAAACTCCATGGGATGCAGCAGCACAGGTGAGCATCTCACAGTGTGGCCCAGGATGGTCCAGAGAGTCCTGGTCGGTAGGAGAGGGATGGCAAGGCTGGCTTGGGGGTCCTGCTGCCCTGTCCCCTCTTTGAATACAGGGTCTGAGTGGCATCAGACACCTGGGTCAATGGGCCCATTGGATTTGTCTGTTGGAGCGTTTGATGTTACATGAAGGCAGCTCATTCCAGAGGGTGTTAATTGCCCGCTGCGCTGATCAGGTCTGTAGCACCATCGATCTCGGCAGGATCAATGGGCTGATTTAGTGTCTCACGAACTCTTTAACTGGACACCTCATCAATAGGCAGCCACTTACAGACCATCAGCGCATTACTGCAGGCCAGTGCCGGCAGGAGCCCACTGCACCCATCCTCAGCCCCCATCACTCAGCAGGAAGTTTTCCTGCAGGTGATGGCTCTGGGATAGCAAGCGGGAGTCTTGGTCCAGGACCAGTGGGTCTGAGGGTGGCTGTATGAGAGCCAGGTGCTGTCAACCCACTTGTTCCCCATCACCTGCAAACCCACTATAGGCAGGGATACTCCTAGAGCAGGGGATGGCCCTCCCGGCATCTCCAGTGCTTTCCTCTTTGCCTCGTGCCTCTGCCCTTTGCAGGGGTGGATGGGCAGCAGGAGCTGGGGACCGACTGCAGCTGTGGTGGCAGTCATGACGGTTTGGCCGCTGCCTGGCACTGGGTCTCTCCCAGTTTGCTGAAACTGCTGGGCACAAGCATGGTGGGGATCTGCGGGACAAGCATGCTCGGGGTCCGGGGCAAGGAATAAAGGCGGCATCAGGGGTGAGGGGTAGGAAAGCCGAGGGCAGCGGGACTCCTAGGGCGCTGGGGGCCCCCCGGGGCAGCGGGGAGCCCCCGAGGGCGGGGGACTCCCGGCCGGGCGGCGGCAGTGCCGGGCGGCGGGGCCGCTGTCCGCGGTGCTGAAGCAGCGGCCGCGGCCGGGCCGGGCCAGGGGCACCACCGGGGACGGCGGAGGGAGCACGGAGCGAGGTTCGGGCAAGATCAGGGCGGCTAGGGGGCTCCTCCTCGGCTCCGCCTTCCCGCTGCGCAGCTGGGGTACGTGAGGGATGCACCCGCCGGAGTGAGGCAACGTCCACAGTCCCCCCTCTCCCGCCCTGAACAACGGGCACCACTCAGGCATCCCGCCACACAGACCAGAGGGTGCCCAGTGTGATGCTGTAGGCCAGGACGGCCACCAAGTACGCCCGGAACAGCAGGACATCCAACACGTAGCCCACTTGCAGCCACTCACGGGCGACATCACGGAACTCTTCACGTTTCTCCAGGAACTGGCGGATGGCCATGGTCTCACGCAGGACCTCCTGCAGCACTGCTGAGCCCTCTGCCCGGCTGCCAAAGGCCAGTGCGGGCCTCGTGCCCCCCACCGCCCCACACTCACGGGGGTCCTCGCAGCCATAGGGTGTCAGCTTGGCTGCAAGATCAAGAGAGGTAAGTGTATAAAACCTGTTTAATGGGGAACTGGGATTTCTGCAAGTGAAGTGGGCACCCAGTTCACCGTACAAACATTAGCTACATAGATGTAGATGGATATGTAAGACCTAGACCCCTTCAGTTCCCTCTCTGTGCAGCCCTTACCTGTGCTATCATTGTTCTCTGCCTGCCTGGAGATGTCCGAGCTCTGCGTCCTGCTTTGGCTGAATTTCTTTCTGTCCCGGATGCAGAGCAGGACGGTGGCTCGTTCCAGCAGCAGGTGCTTCACCCACTCAGGGACGTGGGGCTGCAGGTCTTGCTTGTGCACCAGGCGCACAATCAGGATGGTCTCCGTCAGGCTGATGACGAGCAGCGCCATGCATACCACAAAGTAGGTGCCTGTGGAGGTGTCATTGAGGTAAGTGGCCTGCAAAGGCTCATGCACAGAACACGGGCCCAAGCAAGTGGTCCCTGCTCAACTCTCAGGCCCAGGACTGCCACGGCAGTGGGATGGACAGGTAGTACCCCCGTACCTATCAACGGGGTGCCAACGGCAGTAGCTGGCAACGTGTCGGATACAATGATGAGGAAAACTGAGTAGCCCAGCAGGAGAGTGATCTTGAAAGAGACCCTCTCACCACTGTTGGGAGGTAGGTAGAAGCCCACAATGTCCATAACCATCAGGAAGATGCTGGGGAGAAGCAGGCTGACAGTGTAGAATAGGGGGCGTCTCCGGATGACTACCTGCAGAACAGAGAGACAGGAAAGGCTCAGTGAAGTGTTGAAACGAGGCCTTGAGCTGGTGTGGCTCTTCACTAAGGCAGGCAAGGATGGTGGGAGGCACTAAGGTGAGCTAGAAGAAGGGCTCAGTGCCAGGAGCTTCCCACCCGCAGGCAGGAGCGCTGCAGCATGAAGCAGTGACAGGGATGGGGGCAAGACCCTTCCCTCGAGCCACATCCCCGAGAAACATAGTGGCTGAAGGCTCTTACGTAGAATTTCATCTCAGCATAGTTGTCACTGCTCTTGACACTGAACTCCTGGAAGTGGCTGAGGACATAGAGCAGCTCCCACTCGCCCTGGTTCATGAAGACACTCCGGTCGAACTTGACCAGCTCCGGTTGCCGCCACAGCGTGAGGTTGATATCACGAACTGGGGGGGTCAGAGGAGAGGTGAGAACTTAGGGGTGCCTTGCCCGAAGCGCCGGCAACTGCCGGCACCTCCACGCTAGGCTGGGTGCCTGCCCTCCCCACACGCTTCGCCGATCCGCTGGGGCCATCTAGAGGGGCGAGTTGCCTTCTGCACGGAGCTCCGGCCCGGCAGAGGTCCTGCCCGCTCCCCCAACCTCCCAGCCGCGGCGATCCCGGCACTCACTGTGGTGCAGCCAGCTGGTGAAGGTGAGCGAGCAGTTCTGGACGTCGAAGGGGAAGTTGTAGATGTCCAGGCTGCAGGCGGTCATCACCTGGATGGGTTTGAGGTTCTGCACCTCCCCGTGGTGGCTGACGTAGACGTAGGGGACATGGGGGGACTTTCCGACATCCACACTGGGAGACATGAGGGACAGAGATGTGGGCTGGGGAACTCTCTGGGCAGGGTTTCTTCCTTCCAAGTGATGTTTCAGGAGGCAACTGCCCGGGAGCAGGGGGTTTGCCCCCTCTTCTGCTTTTTTGGTGATACTCACACAGGCATTTCTGCCTAGCATCACCTCTGACTGCCTGGGCTGCTGCCTTCTGCCAGCCCTAGAAGTGTCTGAATTGTTGTCCCAGGGCCCTCAGGAGCCATTGAGAACACCTTAAATCCCCACAGAGTGGGAAGGACACTGGCTGGTTTTGTGGGAAGGGCCAGCAGCTCTGCAGCTGCCCTTGCATTGTGCTGCCTTCACAAAGCCTTTCTCCAGATATCTGGATCCCACCCCCGGCACGGCACGGGTAATTACCAGCAGTCGCAGTTAGCCAGCATTGGAAACAGCCCAACTGCCAAGCCGATCCCCATCTGCAGCTCCCCATTGTGGGGAGGCTGCCAGCTCTGTGCCAGGAATACAAAGCATGGGATGGCACGTGCCCGCAGTGGGTGAGGGAGGTCCAGCCCCAGGCCATCTTCCCCCAGACTTTGGCCGCACTCACAACTCATTGATGAGGATGTCAGGTACCCAGATGCTCTCCACGGGGAGGGAGATCTGTGTCAGGTTGTCAAAATGAGCTGGGTCCCACCTGAGGAACTCATCTGTCCAGTGCTGGGGACAACGGAGAGAGGACTTGAAGGACAAGGTCCCTTCTACCCTGCTAGCACACAGATCCCAGACTAGCACCAAGCAATATTCCCCCCATGGGAGGGAGGGAAGGTTTATCCTCTAGCTATTACAACACCCAGCAGTGCAAAACACAGAACATGAAAGCTGAGCCTCAAGGTTCATGTGCTACAGAGGTCTTGCCAGCCCTTGGGATAGGTTCCCCCTCACTGCTCTCCTGCAGGGCTGCACACCTCTCCCCCAGAAAAACCTGTCTTTTCAGGGGTGTTTGACCCCAGGGGAGCCTGGCAAAGGAGGGGTGAGGTTTCACAGCTACTCACCTGTCTGTACCAGATGTAGGTGGTCAGCACCTGGTTCTTTTCATCCTGTGGGAAGAAGAGGACATGGTGTCAGAACGGGGGCATTGGCACTCCAGAAGATGGGCAGAGCATGCCAGGAGGATGCTGCATGCCAGGTATCATTCCCCTCCCTGTGGACACATGCGGGATCGGAGCAAGGAACTCACCACACTGAGGATGGCGTAGACCATGAGGTCGATGGCCACGTTGGTGGTCGTTCGCCAGTCCCGCACAGGCCGAGTGCCCTTCTGGTAGTGGGCCAGCAGGTAGTGGGACAGACGGCGCAGGGCGGGCTCAGAGGGCTCCGGTGTCCGCCCCCCACGCTGAGTACCTGCTAGCAGAGGGAGGGAGGGAGGCTGCTCGCACTGGGGCAGCAGCTGCCATCACCCTGGCGTGTGCCATGGACTGCAGAATCCTGCCAGCTGCCATCCCACACTTACCAGTCGGAGTTTCCCATCCAAATTAAATAGGAGCATCTTGATGGGAAACAAGCCTGACCACCAGAAAACTACCTAATGCATTACTGATGTCCTCTGCTGTGCAGGTGGTTGGTGCTGTGACCTTCCCAGCCTCAGAGGGCACAGCTGCCAGTCTCTGCCTCTCTGGACAGGTGTCAGGACAGCAGCAGCAGGGGACAGCGAGGGACCTGCTGCCCCCAGGTACATTTCCTACTTCTCACTCCTTCCAGGGGTGTTTCTTTGCTCAGCAGGTGGAGGTAACGAAGGTTAGAGATGAAGCAGGATGCTAAATTAATTTATTAGGTACCTTGGTGTTTGCTTCCTGTGGAAACAGTCCCTGGGCTGACACCGGCAGCATCAATCGAGGGCAAATTGCCTGAAGCACCGTGTCCTCACTGCCAGGCAGCCCAAACGCCGCGGCCACACCAGGGCAGCAGCGTTCGCTCCTGGCTCTGCTCTGCAGCACGCCCAGCCCCAGAGTCCAATTCCCACGTAATGGAAGAGACTAATTGGAATAGATCTGCAGGAACTTGGGAAAAGCTGCTGGAAGGGAAATCTGTGTTTTAAGCTTAAAAAAAAGAAAAAACCTGCAGCCTCAGCCCCTCTGACATTGCACATGACTGGTAATGCTGGGGAGCCGGCTGGGCACATGTCCCTCACCGAGGCAGGCATGAACCGATGGGGGCAGCAGGAGGGGGGGAGAGAGGCAGCAATTAGGGTGAGGGGAGGAAATATAGACACTGCCATCATCATGACTGGGGCCAAGTGGCCTTTCCTGCTGCAGCTGCTGGCAGTTGGCTCTCGCTCATGCTCCTCGTCACACCCTCTCCTCCTCCTCACACCCTCTCCTCCTCCTCATACCCATGCCACCCAGCTCTGGATCTGGATGCTTTGGCAGGAGGAAAATGGCTTTGCAGAGGGAGGACTGGGCTGAGTTCACCCCGAGTGCTCTTTGCCCCTGCTGCGGGCACTGTGCTGCTCTGCCTGGCCCAAATCTGTGCCAACACAACTCAGCACAGCCCTGGCACATGGGGGTGTGTCTGCACAGCCCTACCTGCCTCCTAACCAGCATTGCCAGGGTGAGAGTGTCATTGCTTCTGCTCCTTTTCTGATACCTTTGCTGTGGTAGCAGTGAGAGAAGGTTTGGGAATTGGGAACGATGCCCCAGTGACAGGAGCTACATGACACATCCAGAGATCTGAGTCACCAACCTGCTGAATACTTCCAGCTGTGCTGGTGTAAAATAGCATAAGGATTTTTGCGCTATTTCCCAGGAAGGTTAAACAAGAAAGCAAGAAAATAACAATGATAGCAAGGGAATATTTTGGCCGTCAGTTTTGCACCATGAAGAGCTGCACAGCATCCTCCCCAAAACCCAGATCTGGGTTATGAGGGACGAAACATTACTCTGGAGAAAGCCCTTGATCAGGTGGGGGGCTCGTGCAGCAGCTCCCAGGCAGTGGAGTGCAGACAGGAGACCCTTGTGTCTCTCTCTGTCCTCAGGGCTCTCAGCACAGCTCCAGAGTACCGCAAAGCCCCCCACCGATGAGCCCTCAGCGCAGAGCTGGAGTTAAACACCACACTACCTTGCTACTTGTGCTATCCAGGCAAGGATGTGCCTTTAGGCTACACACCGGAGCTTTCCCATGCTCCAGCTTCTCCCAGGTGCACCACTTCCCAATAGCACAAAGATCTCTCTAGAAAGCAGCCTTTGCCTGCCACACAGCACTGCTCGGGTTTTGACAAGGTGTTGCACCATGCCAGGTCCCCGCCCTGCCCCAGCTCCCCAGCCTTGCCCTCTGGTCCCTTGACTTACCTGGGCTCTGCAGCATCAAGGCCAGTGGCAGCAGGGCCAGGAGAGCCCCAAGAGCGGTGGGAGTCATGGCTCTGCTGGCTCCAGCTGCTGCCGGCTCGGCAGAGGAGTGGAGCAGGGAGACAGGCGGCAGTCGTGTGGCTTTCCTCCCGCCGTCGGGTTTTTGAGAACGCCCAGTTAATCTCGCAATCAGCCTCTTCCGCTGCATCAAGTTTCAGGCTGGGAGGATGCAAGAGGGGCCCACCCAGCCACCCCCCTCCCCACTGGTTCCCCCAGGGCTCCCCTGTCCCCTACCCAGGCGCCTGGCTATGACAGAGTGGGTTTTGGGGTACAAGCATCGTGCCAGTATGCAGCAGGAGTGGGGAGCACGACCCGGGGGGAAAGGGTGCTGCAGGTGGCAGGGCTGTGCCAGGAGATCCTCAGCAATTGGAAAGATGGGGGAAACCCTCTGAGAGGTGGGAGTCGGGGGTCTGTCTCAGGATGTGGGTTTCCATCAACAGGGGAACAAGGGGACTCTGGAGGTACTAGGCTGCCCTTCACACTCTGTGATGGGTGAGTCTGACAAACACAGCATGTGCTGCCAGCCTTTGGCACCCTGGCCTGGAGCAGCAGCTTTCCCTGACCCCTAGGACCTGCACCAACACTGGAGTCCGTTTCATTGCAGGAACTTGCATTTGCTGTAAATTTCAGCAAACAAAAGTGCTTCCTATGGGTTTCGGTTTCCCCAAATATTTAACACCTTTGGGCAAACACCAGCAAACACAAGACCACAAACAAAGGCTGGTCTGGTATGACTGAGAGCCAAAAGGCACTTGATCTCCACCCAGGCATGGGTGCCCTACTCAGGCTACAAATTCGTCCCTCCGTGTAACATCATTGTGGCCTTGGGCTGGACAATGTCCCTCTGTCTGGCAGGGGAGCCTCCCCCCGGCCCCCAGCCCCTATAATTCTCAGTATTCCTGTATGCATATGCTGCGTTTGTGTGTGTTGTAGGTGCCCATGCCCCCGCGAAGCTGCCAGCTGCTGGAAACGCTGGGAAAGTGGCAGGCAGGGACTAGAGCCTGCGGCAGTGGCGTAGAGCAAATTGCATCAGATGCCAGCATGGAGTCACTTAAACAAGATAAGAATTAGTGCGGGGCCCTGATGAACTCCCCCTTGGCTGCCAACAGCGGTGTCAGGGAGAGAGCGAGAGCAGAGCCAGGGCTAATTTGATTTCTCAGCTCCGTTAGTGGCTGGCAAGTCACCTCCCGGGGAGTGCCGGCAGCTCGTAGCGCTCTCCCATTATTGAATCTGGGTAATGAAAATCACGGGCAGCGCCACCACGGCGCCGGGGACTGTGCCCCACTCTGCCCCTCTCCTCTGGCCTCTCGTGTCTGCAGTGGGCAGGATGCGGCTGAGGGGGCACGGACCACTTCAGTGGAGCCTCTGCTGCAGCGTCATTAACTCTGAATTTTCTCCCTTGGGTTTTATGTCTTCATCGTAAGGAGATTTTAATGTAGTAACTATCAGCCCTCCTGTTATTGGATATCTAATTAGTGTGATCTACTGTAGCCTCGTGTTACTTGTGCGCACGGGGGGCTCTTGCGGGACATTTTGTGGGATGGCTGATATCAATCGGCAGCGCCCGGATCAGATTTACTTTCCAAAATGGCATAATGGGATTTTATTAGCCCTGTAATCTGCTGCACAGTAATTGCTTTTCTGGGAATCAAAGTGCTCGGCGCCTGGGGCTTCCCACAGCTCAGCCCCGCGTCCTGCCTGGGTTCCGCTGCAGCCAAGCATGGCAGCATCTCTGTGCTGGGTTGGAAACTCAGGGCTCTTTCCTAGAGCAGCCATGCTACAGGCAGGTTCTCTGGGTGCTTAGCCCAGAACTGCAGCGATCTCAGGGACTGGGGAAAGCACAGGGACACAGGCACAAGGTCCCCAACATGTGATGGGACAAGTGATGCTCCACACACCCCATCTCACCCCAAGCCCCAGGTGTACAGCATTACACACCACATTACCTTGGCAGCTCCCACCCCATGCCACGGGACATGCTGGGGGCTGCCTGGGCTGTGGCACGAGTGTAGCTGGGCTCTGCACGGGATGGGGAGCTGCAGCCAGGCCGGGGACCATCGTAGGAAAAGGGAGGGAGGCCTCAGCTGACAGTACAGAGCAGGCAGGAGAGGGAAGCAGCCCTCTTCTGGGCTGCCAAGACTCGCCTTTCAGGGCGCGTTTGGAGCGTCAAAAGCAATAAAGCATCAGCGAGGAGCCCTGGCAGCGCAGCTTCCTGCCGGCCCCGGCCCCATCACACACCCGAGGCCGCCCATTATGGAGCCTCACGCTCCCCAAATTGCATGTCTGCTATGATTTAACGCTGTGAGACATGAAATAAACACCACAGGCAGGCAGGGCTGGTGGCGCGGGCATGGCCAGGCTCATGGCAGCCCCTGCTCTGGTGCCAGGGGATGCAGGACTCTCCTGTGGGGCAGTGGTCCTCAGGGATGCTCGGGCTTGCTGCATCCCCAAGGCACTGTGAGCAGTCAGGGGGACACGTGGGATCTTTCCTCCAGCACGTGCCTTGTGCAGCTCCAAGATCAAAGCACAGACCAAATGCCATGAGTGGCTGCTCAGTGTCGTGCCCCTGGATAATTTAATTTAATTTGGGGATGCTGGTAGCTTTGCCCTGTGGGTGCAAACTGAGTGGCCCACAGAGTGGTCAAAAATTACCCATGGTAGGTACCAAGCCTGTTCTCACACCAGTGAAGGAGCCCAATGCCTTTAAATCCCCCACGAAAGGGAGGGGAGCTCCTTTCTTTCAGTCCTCTCCTCCATTAGACACCCTTCAGGTGTTTGCAATATTCTGCCACTGTTTCACTACCATTAAAGCCAGGTAATAATATGCATGTGAAGGTATTTGGAACCCATTGCTGTTAATGAAGGAGATCCAGCTCATCCCAAACAGGACGGCAGCCACACGTTGCAGGCTCAGCACCATCCAGTCAGGCAGGAATTGCCTTGTTGAGAGCGGACCCAGCTGGTGTTTCATCTTCTATGGCTGCCTTTTCCTTTCTGCTTTTGTTTTTTAAAGGAGACCTGTGCCGGAGGCTCGCTGCAGGGAGAAGGACAGTGGGCTCCAGTGCTGTTGTGGCTGAGTGTCACCTCCGTGGGAGAGACCCAAGGCAGGTTTGTAGCAAGGTCTGTACACAGCTGCCTAGATGCAAAAACCTCGTGCCTGCCTTCCTCCCCTTTCACCCAGCTCTTCTCTGTGGCTGGAGTGTCTGGGAAATCTTTCCAATCAGGAACTACTCTGTGTTTTAACAAAACCACACTGGCAATTACAGCTGGGTATTTTTCCCTTCATTTTCTGGAGAAAATGAGAAAGATTTCAAGCAAATTGGAAAGGTTAATTTGGGCTGAAAAGGCTATTAGCTTGTGGTGTGAAACACCTGAAAAAGTCTTGCAGAAAAGTCTTCTCCCTCTTGTTTCTGGTGGAGTCCAACACATGGAGGTCTGTGGCAGTGCTGGGGAGGTTTGACAGTGCTGCACAGTGTGTGGGGATAGCCCTGGAAGGCATGGAGGCAGGAGACATTGTCTGTTCTGGGTTTTTTATTTTTAAAGCACCTACAATGCAAATTACTCCTTTTGCTGAGTCAAGACTGTATGGAGAGCTCTCAGGATGTGGAAAGAGTGGGGTGAAGGCATGTCTGCAGCTTGTTCTGTCTGAGAGTGTACAATCCCCCCTGTATTAAATTATCTCGGATGTAACGGTGCTGTGACTGCACTTGACGCTGCAAACAAATTGTTCTGCACCCTAATTAGCCACCACAGCATTAATCACGCTGCTAAACATTAAACACAGGCTAGACAAAACCTGGAGCTAAAAATACAAAGCTGAGATTATCTTTGTAACTGGGACATTCAGAATTTTTACAGTTTGTAGTTTAGGGTAGGGAAATCCTGGGGACCCCTCCCTGAGCAACTAAGTTGGGGCAAAGCACCATTCCCTCAGCAGCACATGGGGATCCCAGAGCAAAAATTCCAGTGCCCAGGACCACCTCCCTATCTTTCACTATTAATAGCCTGGCAGGCTCCTGAAATGAGCAGAATTTACTTTGTTGTACTTAAACTTCACTGGGTGTCTTGTTTTTTCTTTGCATATCAAGGAAATTGGGTAACTGCTGGCTTCCTCAGTTTTTCCTTATCAACCCTGCTGCTTCCTCCTCCTTGCCTTCTCGCCTCCCCAGTTCAGCCAGATGTGCTCAGCCAGAGCACATTTGAGAACCGGGGAGCTGAGGCAATCCCGGAAAGGCCACACTGAGATTCCCCACACCTCTTCCAAAAAAAAAGGTGAGGGATGCTCTGTGACTGCCCACAGAAAATCCAGGTATGAGATGCCCACCGAGCTGGAAAAGGGCTTTTTCAGCAGGGAATTGGCAACAAGGGGATGGCAATGGCACTGTCTCCAGCCACTGTTTCCCCTCCCTCCCACAGTGACACAGCTCCATTGGGAACATCAATGCCAGCAGTGCTTGGCCGCAGGGGCTTTGGTGCCCAGTGGGGGACAAATCCAGGCTATCGACTGAAGTGACACATTCCTGATGGTGCAGGATGGTGCCCTGGAAGCACCGGGACAGCACAGGTGCAGCTTGGACCAAAATGGGGAAAATGGTCTTTTCTCGTTATTGTTGTAATTAAAAGAAAATAATTCATTTTTATCTGTCCAGAGGGGCACAGCAGGGGCAGAGCACTGGCTGCGGCCAGTGTGCCCAGCTGCTGGGGTGGGGACCAGGGAGAGCGGGTCCCATGGCCAGGGGATGCCCAGGGGCTGTTTGTGGGGGGACATGGCCGGACACACGGATGGATGGCCGGACACACGGATGGACACATGGATGGACACACGGACAGACATGGCCGGACACACGGATGGACACATGGATGGACACACGGACAGACATGGCCGGACACACGGATGGACACATGGATGGACACACGGACAGACATGGCCGGACACACGGATGGACACATGGATGGACACACGGACAGACATGGCCGGACACACGGACAGACACATGGCCAGGCACACAGACGGACGCACGGACGAACACGCGGATGGACACATGCACACAGGGCCGGACACGCGAACACACGGACGGACAGACACACGCACGGACACAGGGCCGGACATGCGGATGGACACACAGATACACAGCCGGACACACGGCGACATGAATGGACGGACACAGGGCCAGCCACACGGCTGTACACGCGGATGGACACACGGCCACGTGGATGGACACACGGCCACGTGGACGGACACACGGACACAGGGCCGGGCGCGCGGATGGACACACGGCCACGCGGATGGACACACGGCCGCCGCCGGACGCTCGGACCCCGCGGCCCCGGCGGGCGGTGCGGCCGGAACCGGAGCGGCCGCGCGTGCGCTCTGCGGCGACGGCGCCGCTGCCGGCGGGCCCATGACGGCCGAGCTGCGGGCCCGGGGCGGCGGCGGCGGCGGCGGCGGCGGGGTGAGAGCGGGGGGGAGACGGCGGGGCTGGGCGCGGGGCTCGGCGCGGGGCGGGAGGGAGGCGGCGACTCCCGCGCGGGGCCGGGGCTGCTGCCGGCCGTGCTCTCCCGCCGCGGCGGCCCCGCTCCGCCCCGAGCCTGCGGCCCGCGGCCGCTCGGGGCCGGCCCCCAGCGCTTCCCCCTCTCCCCGGCCGCGGTGCCCCGTCCCACTGGACAACGGTCCCGGTCCGCGCGTGTTTCGTTGGGAATAACGGGCCCCGCGCGGGTCGGCCCCGCCCCGCCGGTAACGCCGGTGCCACGGGAAAGGGCACGGGCGGCTCGGCGGGCGCGCAGACACCCCGCTCCTCTGCAGGGAGCAGGAACGCGTGTTCTCCGCTCCCCGCCGCTGAACGGCGTCTCCCGCCACCCCTTAACAAAAACTGCTGCTCTCAAACTTCAGAGCTCTGCGTAAATTGTTTCAAAAAGGACCCGGACCTGGCCACGAGGCTGTGTCAGTGCTCAGGGAGCTGCAGCCGGACCGTCCCGAATTGACACAGGGGTCTGCGCTGTTCTGTAGCATCTCTGTGCTCTCAGGACCCGAGAGATGCGTGTCAGAGAGGTCAGAGTTACAGCCGTGAGTGGGATGAGGGTATCAGCTCTTTGGTTGTGTGTTAGAAGTGGCATTAGTGTGGCAGCCGTGACCGAATGGTGCCCGCTGTATGCGCCGCGTCCATGCAGGAGGAGGTTGCTGCCCGCTGCTGCTTCCCGTGATGGACACTGGTTTGGGAAAGCCTCGGCCAGGAACGCAGGCTTTGTTCCGGCTGCTGCCCGCGGGTTTCCAGCCCTCTCTCTATCCGTTTTTCCCCACGATAAAAAGCGTGGCTGAGGTGTGGAGGCTGAAGGCCGAGGCTCTGGGTGCCTCTTCCATGCCACCGCCTTCCTCCTCCTCGCACGTGCTTATTTCTGGAACCCCCTTAAACTCCTGCACTGTACGTGCTCCCTTCCCCACTCACTGCTTCTCATCCAAACAAACTTCTGAGCACGGTGAGTCACCTCGGAGTGAGGAAAATGCAAAACTTTTCTATTCCGTTGCTCCTGGCCAGCCTTGTAATTTTTATCTATAGTTCCCTCCTTCCTCTCAGCTGCTTGGTTTTGTACTCTTTTCCTGTTGCTGTAATTTAATACTAATAGGATTTGTTTGGGTAGTTATTTTTCAGCAGGTAGGGCCGTGGTTGGGTTTGGGTTTCCAAGTGCAGGGTATGTTAGCAGCGGTAGCACGCTGGTGTTAATTACCAGCTATGGAGCTTGTTTTATAACCCCATGGCGTGTAACTTCAAACAGCAATAACCAAACTAGTTATGGCAACAAAACCACAAACTCCCCAAAATCTTAACAAATTAGTTGCAGAGAGTGTGCTTCCCAGTGGCTTTTGTGGGCTGGTAGGCAGCCACAAGCCTCTTAAAACTGTTATAGGATAAGCTCTCTGTTGTTAACACAAAACTTTTCTCAAAGGCTGAATAAAATCAAGCTGGAATCATTGGAATATTAAGTGGTAACTTAGAGCACAGGATCAGTAATTGGCTTTTATGCTTACAGCAACCTGGCAGCCTTTGTGAGTTCTCCTTCTGGTGGAGCAGAAAAACCCCAGAAAATCATGCCCTGTCCTGCCTTGGATTTCATTATTGTATTGCAGTTTATTAGGGAGGGTGGTTTTTTTCCTTCACTTAAAAAATCCTCCCTGCGGCGTAAGGTGGGGTCGGCCGACGCGCACGGCGCACGCTAAGACAGCGAAATTAGCAACATGATTTAAGTGGTTTGCCTTTGTGAGAGTGTGCCCGCCCCACGCCTCACAGCCTTGGCTCCTCATCAGGCATCCAGTGTGTCTTGGCTCTTCTCAGGAATAAAGTGTGTGGGAAAAGATGGGGGAGTGTGCACATGCGCACGTGCTTTTTCTTGTAAAAGTTGAGTGGTATTTTAGGTGAGACTAGCATGGGCAACTTGCTAGGGGTATTCCCACCAGAAACAATCTAGGAGGTTTTTTGTTTCAATGGCTGACACAGATGTGTGCTGTATTTGTGTGTGGAGTAGCATCTGTCACCAGTATGGGTGGGGAACTCAAAAAAGTTGTTCACTCTCTACTTACTGGATGGAACTTGTTCTCCAGCGGCCTGAAAGCATCTTACATGTTTTCTCAATGATGAGAGTAAGTAGAAACTTGAATTTATTTTCTTGCAGCTTTGCTGGTTAAGATTAATTAAATGTGTGATCTTAAGGAGCTGGGATAGGTTGGGTTGTGCTGACAGCAGGATCCTGGACAGCCTTTGTAAATCAGATTATGCAACATGGTCCCTGCGGTTGTTCCTGTTGTAATGTCCTTCCCATACTACATGCAGTGCCAGTGTTATGGAGCCACACCTTGGTTGTCACCCAGGCTGAACTGTTGGCAGCAGCATCAGCTGAACTGTGGCTGTGATTGGGGGTACTGGGACCTCCAGCACTGGGGAGAGCTGCCTCTCCCAATAGCTGTTGACTGAGATTATTTGTGGTTTGGCAAGCGCAGTTACCACCCTGTGCAAAGCTAAGGCTGCAAAGATTTTATAAGTCTGGTAAAGAGAATTTTTGTAGTCTTTTAAGTGTCTGAACTGGCCAAAGGACAGGTTGTGAACCGTAGCTTGGGACCTTGAGCAGTGAATGTCTCACCAAACCTTGAGTGGCCTGTGTGGAGGGTGAAGGAGGAGCAATAACAGCCTCCCAGGCTCCCACTCTGACACCTTATTGTCAGTGAGACGTGACACCCACAAATGGCATGTGCCACCAGACTGAAAATAGCTCCCACCAGTGCCCTGGGATCCTTATATGTCCCGCTGCACATGCTGCTGCCTCGGAGGGGGCAGGGAGCCCCTTCCCACTGCAGATGTAGCACATCCAACAGCAGGGGTAGCCTGTCCTCCCGGGCCTGCCTGCATTTTCCTGAGGATATACCAGATTGAACATTAGTCTGTGAATTTAGCAGGGAAAAAACCTGAGTGCAATGTTCAAGCTGATGTTGGTATTTCCATCAAGCAAGTGTGACTGGGCTTGTGTGTCACTCTCTTAGAAAGGAAGGAAAGAAACAGTGGTCCGGTGAGCCCTCAGCAAGCCTTGCAGAAACAGCTTGATGTCCATCCTGGTCACATTTTTACATGAGCTTTCTTTATTTCTTGCACATAGGATTGCCAGATGCTCTTAAACCAGATGAAAGAGATCACAGAAATCCAGGATTCAGCACTCCTGCTCGCAGCTCTTAAGGTTTGTATATATTGTCATTGTTCTCGGGAAAGAGAGCTCTGAATTTGCCCAAAAAGTCAGGCAAGTTCAGGCTCTCTCCAAACAGAGCACACAGGTCGGATGTTTGCTGGTGTGTCTGTGGGCTGATGCTGAGCTGATCCTCATTAGAATGGTCGGTGCGTGCCTGTGGGAGCTATCCAGGAACAGCCTGGATGCATGAGAGGCAAAGGGTAAATCCTTTGCTGCTTTTCTTCTCCTTACTGGTGCATTATTTTTGCACTATCATTCTATCAGGCTGCTAATGGAGACCTGATGGAAGCAGTCACCTTCCTGACAGAGGAGCACGCTCAGGAGCCGGCGCAGGACGTGGCTGCTGCAGAGCCGTCTGCCTGGGAAGGGAGTGCGGTGGGCAAACAGCTCCCACAGGGTAAGTCCGTCACCTCTGCTCGCCCTGACGGCTTCACATGTTTGTGTGAGCTCAGAGGGGAAGTATCTGTCCCCCTGCTTCTGACAGCACATCCCTCTGGCTCCTGTGAGGATCTGATTTTGCCAGTACTGATCTCTTAATAGTGTTCTAATAACGTTCATAGGTGACACATCACAGTTAAAAAGCTGGTGTTCCCATTTCATTATTTCAGGAGCTCTGAACTGTTCCTGCAAGCTCTGGATTTGGCTGTAAGGAAATCTGGGCACAGAACACAGCTGCGTGCTCTGCCCTGTTCTCATCCAGCCCACTCGGTGGCTCTCGGGTTGCCTGGCACGATCTGAACAGGAATTTCTGTTTAAAACCTGATCTAGAAAATTTTGCTCATATCAATTGAAAAACTGTATTCGTGAAGTGTGATGTTTTCTAGAGGTTCCTTTTAAAGAGAAGGTTTGCTGCTGGTGTTGGGACACTGATCAGAGCGCTGCCTTCTCTTCTAGATGTTAGTGCTGCACCTGCCCCTCTCAACCAAGACAACCTTCACACAACCAACACCGTCAGACCCCTGGAATCACCAAAAGCTCCAGCTGCAGAAAGGGATGCAGCCGAAAGGTCAGTGGGGCCGTAAATGGGCTCTGGTTTTCCCAGGTATCATAAGTGGGTTCTTAAGCTGATAACTGCAGAGCAAACATGGATTACCTACCAGGTGGACACCTACTGGCTAGAGGGGAGTTTGATTCCCATAGCTGTTGGGAATCTTCGGGGAGTGTTTTACAGCACAGCGTTCATCTCTCGTGACAGACCACAGGACACGCATTCCGCTGAAAACAAAAACCGCTCCAAAAGGAAACGCTGTGAAGTCTGGGGAGAGAACTCCAAGCAGAATGACTGGAGAAGAGTGGGTGACTGGCCTGTTGGAATGAAAAATATAGGAAATACATGTTGGTTTAGTGCTGTTATACAGGTAAACTGTAAGAAAGTTCTCTTTTTCTGATAGCAAACTTGCTGCAGTCTTGGAGTCAAAACGTTTCTCCATTAGAAGTAAATACGCAGCAACTCTGTGAAGGGATCATCATATGCAGATGAGTGAATGTGACCCTGCTCAAACACAGAAACTTCTGGGTTTATGTGATGTGACTGTGATGTGTTCTGGGCCTGCACAGAAAGAGCCAAAGAGCAGTTAAATAGGCTTTAAATAGGCTTTGCTTAAAAATAGCTACAGATACAGAGAATCTGTGTGTCCATACCCAGGGCTTTGTGCGGTGATGGCCAAGTGCCTACTGAATGATAGAAGCTTGGCAAAATGAACTGATAATTTAATTTTACTGCAGTTATTGTTGGCTCCATAACACATGGTGTATCATATTCCATTTAATGCAATACACAGGCATAGATGCTTGGACAAATGAACAACTAGGCAGGTATATTATTAGTGATGACCTAAAGAAGAGACAGCAGTAAGTGGAACCGAGCAGATTTGTCTCTCCTAACAATTTTACATCAGCAGAGAGATGTTAATCATTTGTCTCCAGCTCTGAGAGGAAGTAAGAAAGCTGCAAATAGGCCTTTCTCACTGAGGCTTGTTCTTGAGTGCTTTTCTGAGGCTACCTATGCAGAATAGAATGCTCTTTCCTAAAATGTTATTTCTCAGTCCTAGAAATGGCAGGATGAGATTTTGTCCTTGGGTGGCTACGAACACACTGTTCTAGCACAGGGGCTGTAAACGTTGTAAACGTGTTCAGTAACACAGGTGAACACAGGGCCACTGGGGAGGGAGAAGTTTGCAAAATAAAGCTGTGGGGTCAGAGTGTGACAGCGGGGCGTCAACTTGCAGTGAGTCCGATCCTTGCAGATGCTGACTGGGCTTTATCTCTCCTCTCCTTTTAGTCTCTGTTTCAGTTGCCAGAATTCCGGAGGCTCGTCCTGGGGTACTCCCTCTCACAGAAAGTGCTTGAAAGTTGTCGTAGTCACACTGTAAGTTTTT
Organism: Lepidothrix coronata; assembly: GCF_001604755.1. Lineage (NCBI taxonomy): Eukaryota > Metazoa > Chordata > Aves > Passeriformes > Pipridae > Lepidothrix > Lepidothrix coronata. Next base: position 446,631 of record NW_016690207.1, on the reverse strand, counting down.
GATTCAGTAACACTGTCAAGTTTTCCTCTTTTGTGGTGTAGCGTTCTGCTCTCTCTATAAGCAGATTTAATTTGGGGCCATCTGCGACTACTGTGCCTGTGTTAATGGCTTTAAAATCATCTGGCTATGTTAAAGACAAATTTGGGAAATAGTTCTCAAGGACAGAATCGGGATAGGAAAAAAAAGAGCTGCTTCTTGCAACACTGACCTCTAGAGCCTTTAACTGCCATATGGGGAGAAATTCTTCTCATAAAACTTCTTTGGCAGCTCCAGATTATTCATTGGTTTGCATACACAATAGAAGAACCAGTATTTGAGGCAGTCTGCAGGTCCCTCTAGCCCCAGTAGTTTCTGAGAGTGGTCAGCAGAAGGTGCTTAGAAAATACTTAAGAGAAAAAGGCATACATAAAATAATCCTTTGCTTGTTATATCCCAGCTTGTGGCTACCACCATTTAAGAGAGTTTGCTTTATTTGCTTTCATGTGTACTCTCAATTCTCTAAAAAGCCTAAAGTGCAGATGGAATAAATTCATAAATTCACCAGCTTTTGCCTTCTGATTTAGCAACTATAATTTCTGGCACTCTTTTCCCTAAAGGTTTTGTTTTGGTTAACTTTTTTCTCCCATGTGTCTGTTGGGAGAAAAGATTGGGATTCCCAGAAATGACACCGCACATCTTCCTGCTTTTGCCCTTTTTTATGTCACCTCTTTCCTTAGTTGTTGGGTACCTTTTACAATATGTGCATGTGGTGTTCTGTAGCACTTAGTTTTAAGATGCTGCTTTTTTGAGTTGCAGGAAGGCTTTGGCTTCTCTTCTTTTTGCAATGCAGGGAAAAAGAAATATCGCATTCATGCAAGAACTTCAGAGTCTGTTTGCATTAATGCTGGGGACACGGCGTAAGTTCGTAGACCCTTCTGCAGCACTGGAACTCTTGAGGGACGTGTTTAGATCTGCTGAAGAACCGCAGGTAAAACCACGTTGAAAAGCCTTTTGCTCTCTTTGAACCGGCAGTCACAGCCACAGCAATCCCATTTTGCTTCATCCTGCTGGTGCTTCCAGAGGCCTCTTCCCCTGTTTGTCAGCCGACAAGCAGCTGTCCTGGTGTCATTTAGGCAGAATGTACGTGCGTGCTAATTAACCAGCCAGCGTAGCACTACCCAGTGCCATCTGCGTAGTCGGGTAGCGATCACGATAATTTCCTCTGATCTAGTGTTCAGATGAGCAGAGTGTTCATTATCAGCCTAAATCAGCACACAGCACTTCAGTCTCACACGTAATTCAGCTGGGTGGGTACAGCAGTATCAGTCGGGTTGTGTTCAGTGGGTCTGTGACACCAGCAGACCAGGGGGACACTTTCTCATGGGTGTCACGATTGACTCTCCGCTTCTGTCTCTCTTCTAGCAAGATGTGAGTGAATTTACGCACAAACTACTGGACTGGCTGGAGGATGCATTCCAGCTCACTGTGAATGTCACGTGAGTCCTGGGTGATCTCGGGAGTTTGACCCGACTCTAAGGAGAGTTTTAATAAATAGGAGGACTTTACATGAAAATTTTGAGCAAATGAGAGTTCTTTATTTGCCGTGGGTGAGGCTCTTTAAGCTCAAAATGTCCTTACAAACCATGGTGTCCACATCTCCTGTCAGTGCCTATGCAGCCTGTGGAGTAAATGAGCTTTTGAGGGGAGTTCGGTAGAGCTGGTGAACAGGAAAGGTCTGGGTTTTTGGAACTGCATTTCAAAAGCTGGCGCCTTAACATCTTTTTTCCCCTTTGCCAGTGCAGGTGTTATAATATTCTTTAGAGCATGAAAATGGATAAGAAGCTTCCTCTGTATTTTGTGCTTTGATAGAAAACTGTACTTTTGCCTGTAGACTCCCAAAGCAGAGGCTTAGATTACTACCTGTGGTTTTTTTGCAGCCTCCAGGTGCAAATGAATGTGTGCTTTTGCTTTTTGAAACAGGAGCCCTGGGGACAAATCTAAAAACCCAATGGTGCAGCTCTTCTATGGGACTTTCCTGACTGAGGGTGTCCACGAAGGTGAGTTAAGGCTTCGGTAGACTCAACTTTTTAACTCATTTGAATGTTTCAGAGTTAACCAGAGTTCTTTGTTCTCTTGAGTTAGCTCATGGTTTTTGTATGGTTTCCATCATCCAGGCAACACTTTTTCCAAGATTGAGACCTTTGGTCAGTATCCCCTTCAGGTAAATGGTTATCGGAACTTGAGTGAGTGCCTGGAAGGAGCCATGGTGGAGGGAGAGATGGATGAGGCGACAGCATCTCAATCAGTGAAGTATGGACAGGAGGTTAGTTTTACCTCTTTTTGTCAAGCCTTTGGTTGCCTGCTGCAGGGAAGTGCAGCACACACAGCACAGAGGTACCTCTGATAACTTTAAATGGCAACTGTGAGTGTTCCCTAAGAACTGAAAACAAAATATTGTCTGGATAGCTGGAATCTCTTAAATAGTGTCACATGGTGAGACACTAAGTCTTTGCTGATTTGTAAAGATGTGTTGTCCTATGTAACCAGTTCAAGGAGTTTATTTTGAATTGCCAAGGTCAACGTTCGCTTCTGAATCAAGTGTGATGAAGTCTCTCTCTTTCTGTTGAAGCCTGCCTGTACCTGAGTAGGGGGAGACCTACTGCCTCCATGTTTTCGGAGGGTAAAAGTACAGTGCTTAACTCCATGGTATGCCATTTGGAATTTGTCTTTCTCCCTGTTATACTGTGTGCGGTTTGGGGTTTTTCTTCCTTTCACTTGTATTTTCTGACTGTGGTGATTTTTTTTCTTTCTTTTTTTTTTTTAATCTCACTAATCACAAATCAATCATAAAATACTTAGTTGCAGCAAACTAGAAGGTGAAGGTGCACCATTACATTCAGCATCCCCTGTGTAAGTGCAGCTGGAGTTAGCTTCGAGAAAGGCTGGGAAACAACATGAAGACGTTGGCAAAGGTGTTTGGTGTAGGTGGGGCAGTGAAGGTATTTCAGTTCTGTGAGAATGTCTGAAAATTGTGTTTAAAATAGCAAAGGAGAAATGAAGTGCTGGGCGGGTGAGCCCTGTTCCAACTCTGGACTCAAATGTTTGTTCTGAGTTTTCCCGGTTTCTGCCTGAAGCCATTCAGGTGTGTTTACAGGGGATGTGGGTGAAGCTGGTGTGGGCTGGCACTGGAGACAAAGGGACATAGCAGCTCATTGGCCAGGTTAATTTCAATCCAGGCTTTTTAGTTCCTCCAAATCCTTTGTCTAAAATTAAGGGAAATTTGACCGATCATGGAGTTGTTTTAATCATTCTTTGCATAGATAGAAGGAAAAGGCTCTGGCCTAATTTCTGAGAAACCTGACTGGATAGTTTCACTTCCTAGGATATGGTGGCTAGTGGGTGGCATGATAGAAGACATAGGGAATAAGGTGATTTTGTCTCCCAAGCACCTAGATAAGTGTGCTGAAGCTCAAAGCAACACTGGGATTAACGGGAGTTTACCTTTCTCGCAGACAACAGGACTGTAAATCATTCCTCCTCTTTGGTTGTGGGCTCCTTCTCACAAAACTCTGGTGTGGGAGAGGTTTGTTGTGGCAGCACACCTAACATGAATCTCACAAAGCAAAAGAAGCTTAGTGTGCTCATCCCAAGTCCAGAGGGGAGCATGGAGTGGGTGGTGCCAAGCTGAAATAGGTGAAGGAAGTTTCTGGCAGTGGATGCTGCAAGTATTTGTGAACCCAAGAAGAGAGAGAGGAAGTGTAAATTCAACTGTGAATTCTTCTTTCAGCATGGCTCTTTGAAACAGTGTATGAAGCTACAGAAAGTGGGGGTCTTCTCTGAATCCCCTAAATCAGGGAGTTTATAGTTAGAGTGAGAGAGGATAAGGAACCCAGTGCAGTGGGAGGACTCCTGGTTTGTTCATCATTGCACATGATCTCAGAAAAGAGTTCTCTTGGGGGCTCTTGGCTGATGTGCAGAGTGTGTGTAGCCTCTGCTAATTTGTGAAATTCAGTGCTGGATTTCTTAGTAATCCATCAAGCTGGATGCATCAGACAATGACAAGTAACTTTGAGAGCAATTCTGAGGCTTTTTCACAGTAAAAATGTAAAATGGAAGCATAAATTTTTACTTATAAAATTTGGCTTTTCGACTTCACAAACAAAACCTGATTCAGTGCCTAAGGACAGAGACATTTAAATCAGTCTATAATCATGTGGTATCAGTCTAAAATGTGCCATTAGCAGTCATCTTAAAACAAGTCCCTTTGGGGCATTTCTGCTTTTGTTACAGCGCTGGTTTACAAAACTCCCACCAGTTCTGACCTTTGAACTCTCCCGATTTGAGTTCAATCAGTCACTAGGACAGCCAGAGAAAATTCACACCAAGCTAGAGTTTCCCCAGACTATTTATATGGACAGGTGAGTTACCTTGTATGTTTAAAGCTGTTGGTTTATTGTAAATAAAGAAATTTAAAAGATTGTTTGGATGAGCAAGGAAAGATTCTAAAATGTTTACAGAAGATTGTGGGTGTTAGAAGTAAACAAATCTCACCCTACTGGCGGGGCTCTATATTTCTGTTTAGGTACCTCTACTGCAATAAAGAGCTTATTCAGATGAAGAGAGAAGAAATGAAGAGATTGAAGGAGAAAGTGGTGATTCTGCAACAGAAACTAGAAAGGTGAGTAGTTAGCTGGCTTTGTTTTTGTGCCTTCTGGAAGTGTGCAAATGTTTCCTTTTAAATGAGCTTTCCAGTAACAGAGAAACTTGTAGAGGAAGGAGGAACAGCACTGGGTTTGTTCTCAGAAGTGTGGAGAGGGGAAGTGAGGTTTCAAAAACAAACCTGTAGGTGCTATGGTTTCTGAATATTACTGATACTGTTACAGGAATAAATTCTTTAAAGAGCACAGTTGCCGCTGTGCATTGGCAGGGGAGGCGTGGAAGCCCAGTAATACATTAAAAAGAATCTATGTTACTGTACATATTAGAGATCCCCTCCTGCTTAGAGTTTGGCATTATTGACAGGAGGAGGAAGGAGATCGATAGGGAAGACCTGGTTTGGGGACAGCCAGAAGATTTCATGTCTCAGGTGCTCTGTGTAAAAATCCTTTTACTCAGCGTGGAACTCACAGTTGGTATTTTGAAGTGGCAGTTCTGTGGCCGTGGCAGCAGAGGGTTGTGCTGTGTCACAGCAGCCCCGGTGCCATCTGTGCTCGGGGACGTTCTGGTGGCAGAGAGAGCACAGGGTGTAACCAGGCCTCATGGGCAGCACCCCACAGGCTCTGGCTGGCATGGGGTTAATTGTCTCCAGATTGGTGCTGTGTTTTGTGTTTGTGGCCAAAACGTGCTGATAGCACAAAGCTTGTGGCTGCTGCTGAGCAGTGCCCACAGCCTCAAGGCTTTCAAGGTCACCTGGGTTTTTCTTCTCCTTCCTTCACTTGCTAAACTGTCTTCATCCCAACCCAGCAGTTTTCTCCCCTCTTGCTCTTCTCTTGTCCCCTGAGGTTTAACCTGTCTCATTCCCTCATTCATGCAACACCTTGCATTTTTCCATAGGTACATGGAATATGGCTCTGGCCCAGCCCGCTTTCCACTGCCTGACATGCTGCAGTATATGCTCGAGTTCATCAGTACAAAGCCAGCTGTGGCTGTTCCCTCTGCTCAGGGCTCTCAGACAACACTCCTGCACTCCCAAGCTGAGCCTCGTGTTTTGGACGTGTTTTCACAGCCCAGTGGGTCAGTAAACAAAAATAAAAAGGATTCACAGGAGAACACTTCACCTCCCAGCTAAATGCTCCTGGGTGGCATTCCAAAAGTGGGTTATTTATCTGGGCACTGGTGAGCATGATGCTCTAATGTACAAGTGCTTGTGCAGGTAGTGGGTCCCTGCTTTGCTGGTCACTTGGTTCTGTTGGTTTAAATAGAACACTGCATGTTCTTTCTCCTTGTCCAAAAGCATCCCCATATTCCTTGTCTAAGCAGCAAGTCTGAGTTAAATTACGTGCTCTTTTTGGTTAGGCTATTCATTTTTTTGCTTCGTCAACCAGTAAATTACAGCAATATTGGATTATTATATCCCAAGCCGACATGGTTGGTTTAACAATCTAAATTAAGCTGAGTAAATACACGAGTTTCTTAGTAGTAATGAAAGGAATTTTTAGAATTGCTCATTGTGGATCTGTGCTTACAGAATTCTATAAGAATTTTCCCTTGTATTTGTCCTGTATTTTAGTCTGATCTGTGAAGGCAGAAGCACCTTTCAGTGTACTTTTCCCTTTACATTTTGTACCACCCTGAAAGGGAAGTCCTACTCCAGCTCAGGAGTAATTTTTGTTTGGTTTATTTAGTATTCTTTTCCAAAAAGAGAGAAAACAAGAGAAAGATTGAAAAACCTGTCCACTACTCTTGGATTTTGCTCCACAGCATATTAGAAAGGACGGATACTAGTACCGAAGATGGAGCTTTCTTTTTGGCAAATTCTTCACCACAGCAAAACTCCAACATGGAGCTCCAGCCTTCTGTTCCACCAGCAGAATTGTTTGAACATCCAGCTCCCCACGTGGTCTCCGAGGAGGAGCTGAACCTGGTTCGGACATGTCTGCAGAGATGGAGAAACGAGATCAAACAAGATGTGCAAGGTTGGCCCCAAATGCATTTGTAGTGATTTTCTCCTGAATACCAGCCTGGTTTCACCTCTGTTGCTTTGCTGGATACAGCCTGAACCACAGATAATCTTGTCCCTGTCTGAGCTCTGGTGTTGAGTATATCTTATAGTTCCAGCCTGGCTTCAAACTTTTTGAAGTGAAAGGGGCTGGCATAGCCTGATGAGTAGTCATTAATTTTTAGGCATTTCTCTCATTGGTGATGTTCTTGGCAGATCTGAAGGAGTCTATTGCCAGAACCAACCTGTCCATCGAACAAATGTACCTTGACCCTCTCCTACGACAGGTAGGAAATGCAGCTTCAGTACCTAAATATTAAACCAGTTTGCTGATACTGGTTTTTGTCAGTTTAAATTGCCCTCTTTGATATATTGTAAAGTTCCTAGTGATGAAGCAGAGTACGATTTATTTATGAAAATCTTGTTTCTTCTTTCCTTAAAAATCAGCTCGTAGTAGAAAATTTATCAAATTGCTCAGTTCTTGTGCCAGGCTACCCCTCTGAACACCCGTGCTGTTTCAGCACAGAGATCAGGCAGAGTCAGTCCCTAACAGCACGTGTGAACAGTGTCGGTGTCACTTCGCAGGTTCCCTATCGTTTGCACGCAGTCCTGGTCCACGAAGGGCAAGCCAATGCTGGGCATTACTGGGCCTTCATATACAACCAGCCTCGGAAAAGGTGGCTCAAATACAACGACATCTCGGTGACAGAGTCATCATGGGAAGAGCTGGAGCGAGAGTCGTTTGGAGGCCTGAGGAACACCAGTGCCTACTGCCTGATGTACATCAGTGACCAGGTGTCCTGTGTTGGTGCAGGTACTGAGCCACAGCCGCTGGTTAATGACAGGTTTGCGTGTTGGTGTGTCCCTCTGGGCTGTGTGATCATTGTGTTCCTCAGCCTTCCTATGGCATCAATTGCCTTTTGACAAAGCACAAAACTTCACCTCGCATGGAAGTGAAATAATCTACTTTGTACTCAATTAATTTGTAAATCCCTGATAGGGCTGAAAACTGCAGGGAGAACTATCCAGGTGAGATTGGGAACAGCACCTCATGCATTATTTATATGCGTACAAACTCAGGCTGCCCTTTTGCCATCTTCACTTTGACTCTTTGCAGCATTTATATGGCAGTGTTTGTTTACTGAGGGTGTGTGAATTACCTGCTTCTTTATCTCTCCCATTTTTATCACATTTCCTGAGTCATTTGTTTGGTCTTTGGTGATTCCATTACATTGAATGTAAACAGGCTGGGTTTTGTGCAGCCTTTCTCCATGTGTGAGGTAACAGTATCTGAGTGGCTCAGACTTACAAGTGTATTTGCAGTGCCAATGTATAAATAGTTTTGTGGAGAAATTGCGGTGCACGTGGCACTAGACATGGCAAACAGCTGTACAAGAACCCAATAATTTCATCCATGGCTCATTTTGATGTAATAAATAGAAGGAAACAATGGAGAGCTGTCATTCTGTTCATTGCTAAGTGTGGCTGATGAGAATCTAGAGTTTGTTCTTTGTTTTCCTATGACAGTTCTGAAATGAAACCACGGGGTGGTTTTTTCTCCTATTTAATGCAATTTTTGTTGATTTTTAAAAACACTTTGCTTTTGCAATGAGTGCATAAGAAATATCTGCTGTAGAGAATTGCCATTTGCTTTTGATAAATTTTAGATCTTGTCTAAAGCTGATGCTGCTTGGGTTTTGTGCTATTTTAAAAGTGAATATTGAAGTAGATCTAAAAAGCATTGAGAAATACCAGTGTGACATTTATACTATAAAACCCATGCACATCCCTACCTTCACCTGCTGTGCGGTGCTGCAGGTGTGACACCTCTGGCTGAGCTGTTGGCAGTTGACAGTTCAGTGCTGTTCCCTGTATGACTGGAGCCCTTGGATCAGGATGTGTCTGACCTGCATCAGCAGGCACTGCTTCTGGAATTGCTCTGTGTTAAATCCTGTCCAGTGGTAGAACAAAACTAGGTTTTGTTTCAGATAACTCTGTAGATTTTTTATTTTTGCACCTTTGCTTCTGGGTCACCTTATATTACAAAGCCAGTAGAAAGTTTGGGGGTTTCCCCGTTTCTCCCTCAGCCAGTTTGCTTTTGGCTGCCCATAATGTTGTGTGTGTATTTAGTCCCTAAGGGTGGTGTCCTGCCACAATGTGTTTCTTTATGCTGGTCTTGCATTTCCTCCAGATGAGGATGAGGGCCCAGAGGCTGTACAGATCCAGAAAGAAGTGGAAGCCTTGACCCCAGAACTGAGACAATACATCCAGAAGGACAACTGGCGCCTGGAGCAGGAGGCAGAGGAGTGGGAGGAGGAGCAGTCTTGCAAGATTCCGCAGATGGAGCCTTCGCCTGCTTCTGAATCGCAGGACCTCTCCTCTGAGTCAAGACCAGGTAATCCCACTCTGAATTTGCAAACTGTGTTGGAACCAGTAACAGCCAGCTGGTTGCCAGTGCCACTGCGTTGGAACCTTGCACAAATGTCTCAGAATGCAGAAGCAGCTGTGGGTGAAGCAGCAAAGGCAGCTGCTGGAGGCTTTGCCCTTGCAGTACAAAAGGCTGTTCTGGTTCTGCATGTGCATCCTTCCAGGCTTGTCCCCAGAAATGCTGTTTCTTGTTCACTTAATCATCATGGGCTAATCTCAGTTCACTTCCAGCTTTTTCTTTTTTTCATAAATATCAAGTGGACAAGTGCTGTTCTCTGGAGTGGGAAACGTTACTTGACAATCCCTGATGACATGTGCCATTCCCACTGGAAAGGGGTACGCACACACTCACGTGAAGTGCCTTCACCTCTGGGATGAAGGCAGCAGCTGTGTAACACTGCATGGACAAGCTGCAAAACGTTTTAGAACAAGAGAGAAGTGTTGCAGCTGGTGCTCACTAGTACCACACCTCTGTCCTGACAGATCAGTTGTCGGTCTGTGAGCAGAGTGTGCACTCCCTGTCCTTGGAGCACGCCAGGATTGCCCAGGAGCAGACTGCCAAGGCCATCGCCAACACTGCCGACGCCTACGAGAAGAACGGCGTCGAGGCAGCTCTGTGCGAGGTAGGAGCTGAGCCCTGGCCCAGAAGCCAGCCCCTTGTCTCTTGTCTTCTTGACAGACCTTTGCTTTTCCCATTTCTATGAACTTCTGTAGCCACGTTTAACTCAGTCCCCTTTGACTTTCCTGTATTTTGCTTTGGATTTTCTTACTCTCTTTCTTCTTTTTCTTCTCGGCCACAGCCCAAGGAGGTAGAGCCGCTGAAGGCCCAGCCGGGAGAAACAGCCCTCACAGTTCAGGCAGAGCAGCCCCAGGATTCTCAGGAAGCAGAGGCTGCTGCCCAAACTAGCTCACAGGTCTCTGAAGTGGAAATCCCCAGTGTGGGGAAGATTCCCGTTAGATCTGATGCAGACGGATATAATGAGGAGGTACAGATCCCAGTGCAGGGGTTAATTACTGCCGCTTGTTAGCCCGTAGTTTTGTAGTTAGCTGGCTTTGAGCTGCCCTAAGGGTGGGTGTGATAGTGTCTGTCACAGGAACAACGCCCTGTACAAAGTGCATTTTCCCACTGTGGAAAGGAAGCTGGACAGACCAAATTGTTCCATAATTCCATTTCTAAATACCATTAGAAAAGCAGCTCTGTAAGAGTGCTCAATTGGTCGATCTGCACATTGGTCCTAAGTCCTTTTTCTGGCACAACTGTATCATAATTAATCCCACCTGTGTTAATTTTTTTACAAGCTTCTTTGCTCGCTGTAGTTACAGTTTTGTCCCCTCTCTCAAAGACCTTATCCCTAACAGCAGAACTTACATACTCTGCCCACTGCTTTTTTTGGGTCTGGCCATTTAACCACTCACACACATGTTCAAGCAGTGTTTTGGAAGTTCAGTCTCTTTCACAAGTGTAGTTGGATTTCACGCAAACACTGAGGCTGTCACTCCTTGAGTATGTCTGATGTGCTTGTGTGAAATTGGCACAAGGAATTTCTGTGCCACAGGTGCTGTTCTCATTTTATATGGCTTAGGAAGATTGAGTGGGACACGGGGGTCATGGCTAGCAGGCTTTGCCTTCTCACTTGTTTAATTTTCAAATTCAAGGCTTGGAGTGACGAGCCTTTAGATCTTTAAATGCCTAAGAAAAGCCCTGCATGTAAAGCGCATGTGATCGATAGAGTCAGTAGAATGCAAGTAACTCACAGCCCCAGTTATCACACCTGTACTCGTATGATTTCCTTTAAACCTTATCTTTTGAAAGTTTCTTCCATTCTTCACCGTGCCTTTCTCTTCTTTCCCTGTCTGTTACTGTTTTCCTTGTTCTTGTTTGTGTCTGTTCTCCTGCTTTCATGGTAGGTGATGCTGAGTCCAGCCATGCAAGGTGTCATCCTGGCTATTGCAAAAGCCCGCCAGACCTTTGATCGCGATGGGTCTGAAGCAGGGCTTGTTAAGGTATTGATTTGTTTGCTAAATCCAATAGTATGGATATCTGTTTTCTTAGAATGGGGAATCTGTGCTGTACTGACAGATCAAGAATGTGAAGGGAACAATTTGTGCAGTTTTTCTTCTAGCTAATGACCTTTGTCCTGCATTTTAGTTCCTGCTCTCTTATTGTGATGACATATCTGTCTGTTNAAACAACTTTTAGAGCTTCCAAGAAAGAACTCACTCCTCCCAGGGCAAACAGCATTTTTTTTCCTGCTTATTCTTTTAGTACTGTGAAATTCGTTTTTTTTGGTCCTGAACATGCTCCCTTACTGTGACCTCTGTTGTCAAACGTGTCCTCGAGAAATGTCTGCATGAACAGAGGGTGTTGAGAGCATAAGCACTGCTGAATGTTGAAGCTGATGTTAGATTTTACAGGCAGGTAGATTTAACTAAAAGTGCCACATGGGAAGAATCACCCATGGTGGTAATCTGTGGGAATATAAATCACAAGGTACTCTTGCACCTCCTCCAGGTACAAGTGTGCAGCAGTTGATTTTTGCAGCCTGAGCACTTGCAGGATGGTTAGCAAACCTGTCTGAGGCAGCTGTACCCCCTCTCTCAAAGTCATTTGGGCTCTCCAGCACTTTTGGAAGCACGCACTTCATGTGCAGGGTTTGCCTGGCTGTGGGGGCCATTGGTTTGTAGTTGAGATGTTCGTGGGCTTCCGTTCACCACTGGAATATTACCAGGCTTGATGTCACCATGGGAATCCCATCAAAGAGGACAGGTTTGAGCTCCCTGTCAGCTGCTGTGGCATTCCCACGGGCAGACAGGTAAATATGTCCGTGTGTGTGTTCCGTCGGCAGGCATTCCACGAGGAGTACTCCCGGCTGTACCTGCTTTCCAAAGAGACCCCGACCCCCCAAAACGACGCCCGGTTGCAGCACGTACTCATCTACTTCTTGCAGAACAACGCTCCACAGCAGGTGGTGGAACGGACCCTCCTTGAGCAGTTTGCAGACAAAAACCTCAGCTATGACGAGCGGTGGGTGCCCAGGATTCCAGGGAAGGCTTTTCTCACCTGCATGCAGCTGGGGCCACTGTTCTGATTTTTCTCTTTCTCTGCTCACATGGAGCAGGTCCATCAGCATCATGAAGGTGGCACGAGCAAAGCTGAGAGAAATTGGTCCTGACGACGTTGACATGGAGGAGTACAAGGTAAGGGACTAGAGAGCTGCCTCTGATCTTTCACACTATCCCAACTGGCACTGTCCGAAGTGGGAAATGGGGAGCACAGCCTGGAGCTGTGCTGGCAAACCCGGGGTTCACTGCACACCTGTCAGCAGCGTGGGGCTGCAGGAGGGGGCTGCGGGAGAAAGAATACACTGGAAATCTCCTGAGCTTGGAGGAGTGTCTGCAGTTGGCTAAATTCATTTACCTGTCACTTATGAGAGACGTTCAGTCACTAGAGAGGGTAAAATCTGACACCCTTTAGAGTCACAGGGGACCCCAGACTGTGCGTGTGGGTGTTCGGGGTGAGGCTGACGCTCTGCTTCGCTCCTGCTCCTCACAGAGATGGCACGAGGACTACAGCCTTTTCCGTAAGGTGTCCATTTACCTGCTGACGGGGTTGGAGCTCTACCAGAATAGAAAGTAAGTTCCTCTAATTGTGTGTTTGGACAAGATAAGCTGTAGCTAAAAGTGAAGGCCACTCTGACAGAATTTCTTTCCAACCCGTGATGGCCAGTTTGTGTTCGGTCCTGTGTTTGAGGCCAGGACTGGCTTTCTTTTTGACCTGCTAAAAGCCCTTTCTTGAATTGAGAGTTGACCTTGATTAACAGTTCAAATATGAGATTGAGCTGCTGGCCAGCTGTCTGACAGTTTCTGAGAGTTTTTCCTAAGTTTTTTGTCTGGGAAGTACAACTTTATATTTTATTTTCCAGAGATGGGTTTTCAGGAATGACTGCCGTAACTTTGGGATTTTTCACCTCAGGCCCCTTTATTAAAATTAAATTGTCTCAAAGTGGACATTATGCTTTGTGTAAACACACACTTTAGAGTCCTCTAGACCCAAAGGGCCTTGGTTTCCTCCTTACCTCTCTAGAAACTGTATTTTACATAAATTGTGCAGGATGGAAGAGAACAGTGTCATTTTAAGAAAGATAGAAATCAGAAAAGTCATTTTTCTAATCCAGAAAATAAACAGGCTTTCCAAAATTATTCCTTGATGGAAACAGAATTGAATTCTGGGGTGGTTCACAGTGACAAACTACCAAATTCAGGTGGGCAAATTGACACGAGGCTGGGCAAGAGCAGATTAGAGCTTCCCTGAATTGTCCTAGTCCCTGTCAGCGATTCTGTTTTCTCACCTGGGGCAGGGGTTTAGAAGCCAGAAATATGTGAGGGACCTGAAAACATGACCTTCTGCACTTGGAGTGTTCTCTCAAAGTGCAGTGCAAAAAATAAATGAAAATGTTGTACTGGAACTTGGCTTTAAGGGGCTCTGCCAAGATGCTCGTTAGGCATTGCGGGCAAAAAGGAGCAGGAAGGGCTTGTCATGGGACATCTGTTCATTTGTGCTTTTGCGAGGAAATACAGCTTTTCCCATCAGGCCTGGTGCTAGTGAGCCGGGCCCAGCGGGAAAGGTTTCCTGAGGTGAGCCGAGGGACTGGCTGCAGTCATGGCCCTGCCAGAGCCCAAGGCCTGCAGAGCTGACCCTCTTCTCCCAGGTACCAGGAGTCGCTCACCTACCTGGTCCATGCCTACCAAAGTAACGAGAAGCTGCTGCTGAAGGGAACCAACCGAGGCGTGAACGAGTCACTGATCGCCTTGTACAGAAGGAAGTGTCTCCTGGTTTGTATCGAGGAGCTCAGCTCTCACTCTTGGAGAGGAGGGGAGGGAGCAGCTGGGGCACCGTGGTAGCCAAGACCAGTGTAACTGTCTCTCCTGTGTCTATTGCTGTGGGTCTGCCCCTTGCTGAGTACCAGCAGCAGTATGGAAATAATAATGATAATTCAGTGACAGAGCGTGCCATACAGCTCTCAGGGAATTCAGGCAAAGGCAGATCTAGGTCTTGGCATCTTAAAACCAGAGTTGTAAATAAGCCATATGCATTCTGTATGTAGATACAGAAAATTACATGTATGTGTATGAATATATACATTTACCAGTTTGTTTTCTATGGTGTGGTTCCCATGATTAAAGGTGGCTGTTCCACCACAGCCCAGCACCTGGTGCTGTTAGTCCTTGTTCTCTGCATGGCTGCTGGTGCAGGGCATGAGCTGGACCTTTCCTGGCTATCCATGGTCCATGCTTGCTCTTTACAAGTCTGTCCCCAATTCTCCCTTTGCCTCCAGAAGCTGAATGAGGTGGCAGCCTCTCTGTTCGTCAGCTCTGAAGAAGCTCGTGTGTCAGAGGGCGTGAGCATCCTGAATGAGCAGATCATCCCTTGCATGCACCTCATGAACAACTTTGATATCTCCAGAGAGGACCTGGATGCCATCGAGGTCATGAGGAACCACTGGTGCTCATATTTGGGACGAGAAGACATGGACGGTAGGGAACAGCTGCTGGCCTTACCTTTGTTGTGCTGATCATGGGCAGGGCAGTGTCTGGATCTGAACTGGGAAAGAATTAAAGGACCATTTAAAACACTTCCTTAAATTTCTGGCATCTGCACTGTAGGGGCCTTTCTGATTGTGGGAGGAGAAATCAATTTGAATCACCTATTGAATTCTGTTACAGAAGAATTTAATCTTTTGCACTAAACTAAGCTGCAGAAGGATCTCTCTTCCCTGAAATGGGACAGCTGATGTCCCAAGAATGGCTTAGTGTTCCCTCAGGGGGCTTGGGTCTTCTGTTAGGGTTTCTCCCTGACTGGAGGTACCCAGGGATGGCAGGTGAATGCAGACATGCTCAGTGGCATGGCACACTCCTCTTCAGGAGGGAGCAGCAGGTGTTATCCGAGGCCAGGGTTGTGGGAGATTGGGTGGGGGAGCAGATTCAGAGCATCTCTGTGTTCTGAAGAGATGTTGTTGTAGAGCTGAATGTTGGTTCTGGGCAGCTCTTCTTGTTCTGTAATTCCTTCTGGAGTCAGACTTCTGTGATTCCCCTCAGGTCATTTCTGTTCAGTTAAATTGGTCCTGACCTGCCCTGATCTGTGTGTGAAGGTTTGGGGTTTTTATCACTAGCAGAGGGTAAACTTGATGAAGGAAAATAATGCAAAAACATAGAGGTTTATTCTCAGAATACTGTTGTAGAATTTAAAATTGGATACATTTATCTCAGTACACCAGTGTTCCATTCTTGGGCTGGCTGTGACCCCCAGAGGTTTTTAAAGAACCAGAAGTTGAGCGCTCACCCCGCCTGGGTTGCGTGAGCTGTCTCAGCTGTGCTGCTGGCTCTTCTCACTCCAGGTGCCTGTGCTGTACCACACACTCCAGTGGCATCTGTGTGTCCACTCCCAGGCACAGACCTTCACTGGGAGCAGACAGTGCCTGCTCCATGTGGGCCGAGCTGCCCTGTCTGAAGGGGAACGGGCTGTGAAGGCTCTGTTCTCCTCAATATTTGAGCATTGCCCAGTGATTCCTGGCCTGACAGCCAGTACAACAGCGCCTTTTGTGTGTCCTGGTGGGACATGGCCGTGGCCCCTGGCAGCCAGGTGGCAGTGGAGCTTCCTTCGCAAAGCCCTGGGTAGGCGGGCAGGATGAGGACTGGCCAAGCTGGGCGGCAGCTGGTGCGATGCCTCCTCTGGTCAGCAGGCGCTGCTCATCCCCGGTGATGGGCTGGGCAGCTCTGGGTGCAGGGACAGGAGTCTGCAAGAGGCGTCACGGTGGCACAGCCCATTAGCTCATGGCCTGGAGCCCTCTGCCATCTGCTGCCACTGACCGTTTCCTCCTCTCCCCCTTGACAGCAAAGCTGCAGCTGAAGCTGGGCGAGCTGCTGCCCCGGCTCCTCGATGGCTCCACCGAGGTCATTGTGCTGAAAGAGCCCCCGAAGATCTGGTCCAACTCCCCCTACGACCTCTGCAGCCGCTTTGCGGCCGTGATGGAGTCCATTCATGGGGCCTCGACCGTGACCGTGAAATAGCCCACAGACCACTCGCTGTGCCACAGTGTCACACTGCTCACCTGCCCGGGCCTCCATCGGGTAGTGCTGGAGCGGGAGAGGGGGCAGTTTGGCTTCCGAGCTGTGTTCTTTGTAAATATAAGTGAGTAAAAAGCAGTATTGCACTTCTGAGGCAGAAAGTGAGGCAGTAATGAGAAGGACCTGGACGACTGTTGTAGCATTGAGGCACAGGCCCCCACAGCACCACAGGGCCCAGCCCAGCTCCAGGGGTTCTTCTGTCCTGACAGCTTTCTAGATGTGACCCCTGGGCCTGTGATGGCACAAGAGCCCGGCTCCTCTGTGCACAGTGCTGCGCGTTGTCACTGGACTGTCAGATACTTTTACAGCTCCCTGAATGGTCACTGCCACAGGTTGCACGTTGTGATCCAGCCGGGCTCCTGCTCGCAGGAGCCTGGGCTGAGTGAGGAGGAGGCAGCGAGGAGCGGCAGCTCACACTGTCGTGTGGGCAGTCGTGCACGCAGCTGCATGTTGTGGTCAAGCCAAGCAGGCTTTTGCCTTTTGTATTCCAGCTGGCACCAGAAATCACGCAGGAGCCTTTCTCGGAGAGGCACAGGCAAATCCTGGTAGTGAGGAGCCAGGACGGGGCTGTGAGTTTGTGCTGGGCGGGAGCTGACTGACTCGGGGCAATCACACCACCCCAAAGGATATTCCTCTCACAGCCGGAAGGCAAACTTTCTTCTCCCCTTGGGTGGAGTGTCAGGGCTGGATGAGTGTTGCTGACAACTGTGAGGGCTCAGATCAGCCCATTGTGTTGGTGGTGGGTTTTTTTGTTGACTTTGTTAATGAAGTGCCCTGTTGGCATTTCCTTTTGCGGGTGCCCTGTGCTTGTGTTTAAGCTGTTTGAGCTGCAGCAGCTGTTGTAAGCCAAAAGTTCTGAGTCAGTGGAGGGGGATCCTGCTTGTTGGGACTATGCAGAGTTTTCTAACAGTGCAATAAAAGCATTTGTTCTATGTTAGAATGAAAAAGCTCCCTCCGTGTCTTTATTTCGCTCTGGGGTTCTGCCTTAAGGCTCATCCTGTACAAAATGTGTTGTCATTAGCAGAGCTGCCTGGGGATGGTCCCACCGTTTTGTTGGTGTGCATTTCCCCGTTATTTAGGAATAAACTGCTCCTGTGGGAAAATCTTGCACTCTCCCAGTGACTTTATGATGAAGTAGAACTGCCATTATCCACAGTGGTGGTGGAGGTGGTGGTGTCCCACCAGTGACCTGTGTCTCCTCAGGGACTGGGATGCTGTGGCACCAGGGTGTTGCTTTTTCAACTTTTCCTCTGTTGTCATGACAGAACAGTGGAATGAGGCCTCCAACTCACTGCTCAGGGTGCTCAGCCTGTGAGGGATGAAAACACGGAGCTCTTGAACATAGACCCCAAGCTGTGACCTGCTGGGAGCTGTGCTCTCTCTTCCCCGCCAGTGCTTGGCATTGCCAGGCAGCTTTTGTGCACTTGCAGGCAGTAGGATGTGGTTTGGGGAGAGACTCCTGAAACAGGAGAGTCCTTTTGTTCTGACTGTCAGGCAATGAGTGGCTTTGCCTTGTTCTTTGTGTTGCTGCCAGGAGCTGAAATGCCCCAAAGCCTGCTTGAAAAAAGAACAACAGAGTGTCAGGAGTACAGAGTCGTGCCAGGTCAATTCCTGATATTTGGGTTGGGCTGGACGGGAGTGTGTCCAGGCTGGAATCCTTTGCTCTCTGTCCTGTCCTCCCATTTTCCAAGGGAGTTATAGCCAAAACAGCCTCTCTGCTCCCAGAATTGGTCAGCCCTCTCAGGGCAACTGGCAGGGCATGCAGCTCCTTGGAAGGTGATGGCCAGGAAGGCCAACCCCTGGGTTCTACCTCCCTTTGATCTTTGTTCAGAAAGACAGAGCACTCATCTCTCCCCCTTCACTGATGGCATCACCAGCTCTACCCCCAGCCCTGAAGCATCAGAACTCCCAGGGATCGTCCCTGTTCCCTCTCCCTGCCCACCTGTTCCTTCCTCTCCTCTTCAGCAGAGCAAAGTGCAGGTTTCAAAACGAACTTAGAGGGGAGTGGACTTTGTTTCCCCCAGGAATGCCACTGTCGGCTGGGCCTTCCTTGAGATTGGTCACGCGCCCGGCTTTGAGCCTCCAGGGATTAAACCAGCGGTGAACTCGGTTTTCAACCAGTGCTGTAGCAGCGGGCTGGCCCCTGTCAGGACTCTGGGTACTAATCCAGCCTGATGGTCCGTGCTCTTGGTTGCAGAGGTGTGCAAGCAGCCTTTATTTTTACAGCTGAATCAGGAAAATGTGGAAGGAACAGTTCAGGAGACCCGCAAAACCCCGGTCTTACCTTTTCTGCGCAGGTAAATGGTGCAGTCGAGGAACTTTTGACACAAAGGTCTGTGGCAATTATCGGCTTTATCATCTTAGCCATGAGAAGATGAGGCTACTGCAGGGCACACGGCCGCTGCCATCCTGCCTTTGCAGCAGGACTAAAATTGGTGCTGCCTTGTCTCTAATTTTCCCTCTTCCCCTTGTTTTCCACTTTTTTCTCTCTTTTTTCCCCAGTCTTTCCTGGACAGACTGAAACATTGCTGCAGCGGCAGCGCTGCCCCTCACGACCCTTGCATCCCCCTCGTGCAAGATGCAGCTGCATGTTCAGAGCACAGACACACACTGCCAATGGCCGTGATAATTTATTGCAAATGCATCAGAGCGACACAGACACACAGGGAAGGAGCTGCTGTGCTGAGCTGCCAACACGGTGTCACCCATCAGTGTCACCAGCAGTACGAAGTACTGCCCGCTGCTTGTTGCCTTCCCACGCTCGCTTGGCGAGTGCTGCGGGGAAACTTGCTGTTCCTTAACAGAGAAAAAGTGAAGCAGGCACACAGAGAAAGGAGAGGAAGTGGCAGGGCTGCTGTAGCAATTAGCAAATCATCCTGTGAAATGTGCAGGAGCCCTCCCTGCCAGGGGAAGAGCCACGAGGCATGCAGGGCACCGCGAGGCCCTAGATGACCAGGTCTGCGATTTTGGGGGGTGGGTGGTGGCCCCTGCCCAGACCCCGCGTGGTGGGGAGCTGGTGGCAGGCAGGGGCCGGCGGTGTCGCGGTGCTCGTGGAGCGGGCGCTGCAGGCGAGGAGCAGCCCACCAGCGGCGAGGAACGCTCCGGCAAACCACCCCAGGAAGGTGGCCTCCCCAAACTCCCACCGGGGCACGATGTCGGGGACGGTCTCATCCCAGAAGTCGAGGACGGTGTTGTAGGCGACCCAGGAGACCGGCACCAGGGTGGTAATCCCCGCGGTGCCAAGCACCGCTCCCCCAGCGAGCAGGAGACGCTGCTTTTGCCCGGGTTTGTCCTCACAGGCTCTCCAGCTGTCCAGCCCCATGGCAGCGAGGAGGCAGCCCAGCAGCCCCAGCCCGTTGGAGACACACATCAGGAGGCGAGAGATGCGCAGCTCAGGGGGCAGCGCCAGGAAGGAGCCGTGGGCTTGGCACTCGACCACCCCTTCCTCCTGGGTGATGCAGACCTGCCAGAGCCCCATGTTCCAGACCTCCAGCTCGTTCAGGTCCAGGTTGAGGTTCTTCCAGAGCGGCACAAAGGTGGTGACGCAAGAGCTGACCCACCCGAGGAGGGCCAGCAGCATCCCCCCCGCCTGCGCCTTCGCCCACCAGCCCCCGGCCATGATATCGCCGCCCCGCTAACCTCTGGGCCCAGATTAGCCGCCCTGAGCGGCGGCCGCGGGCATTAACGTTTGTGGAGCAGCGTCCGCCCGGCCGCCGGCCGCGTCTGCCGCCCGGGGGGGCGAATTCAAGCCTGTTCCTCCAACGCCGGGGTGTGGCCACGGTCGTTTTTCAGCCGTTGTTGGTTTTTCCACGCTAAAAGAAAAGCGCGCCCGGCTCAGCAGGAAAAGCCGGGTGCATCCCCGCCGTGACTCTGGGCAGGGTCTCGCCGTGCCCGGGAGGGTTAAGCCAAGGCATGCAAATCCTCCGAGCCTCGGCCACCCCGAAGCGAGAGCCTTGGCAGGGAAGGCGCCTCTCGGCAGCAGCAGCTCCGGCCGCGGTGGGACAGGGAGGGCACCCGGGGCAGGATGCAGGCAGCGGACAGCCGGCATCGGGCTCTTCTCTGGAGTCGGTGCCTTGGTTGGAGGCCCCGACTCTCATTTGGTCATCAAATAAATATGCAAATGAGCCTTTGAGAGCTGTGTCGAGGATGGGGATGTCCGAGGGAGAGAAGCAGGTTGCAGGTGGGTACTAATCACCCTGTCCTGTGTCCAGCACCTCACCCAGGACACGGCTTGTGGTGCCTGTTGTGTGTGAGGAAACTGTTGTCTGGGAGGGGACTCCCTGCTGCAAACAGAAGAATGGGGAAAACCCATCTACAGCAGCCTGGTCCAGTGGAAGGTGTCCCTGCCCATGGGAGGGGGTTGGAACTGGATGATCTTTAAGGCCCTTTCAATCCAAACCATTCTGGGATTCTATGAAAAGGATGGGCCACAGCATCAGGAAAATCCCACCTTTGTGCTGGCGCTCAGCTCCCATCCACCCCCACGTGCGTCCCCTCCGCAGGGTCCAGCTTGCAGATTCATCTTCCCCGGGAGATTAGCGACTAATCTCTCCTTCATCCGTGTCTTTCTTATCTGGTATTGGGAGCCAGACTGGAAATTACTGAGTCCTGCTGGCCCTGGGGGTCCACCCCAGTGAGTGTCAGGGGGGACCTTCGCAGAGGCCTCCCAAAAGGAGAGGGTGAGGGAGCACAGACCACGTTTAGTGTGGGAGCACAGACCAGGCAGGAGAGGGGGGATGTTTTCCAGCACTTGCTGACCATCTCATCCCTAAAGAGCAGACAGTGAGCATCATCCTAAGGGCAAGAACAGGGAAATCCGCTGGGAAACCCCTCCTGCTCCTTCCCCCAGGCATTGGGGCGCCTGCTCCTTCTGATTAAATCGTCTCAAGGTAATTGTGCCTGTCATTGAGACAGATTAACGGGTGACCTTCTGCCGCTGGAGCAGGATTGGTGGCCGCCACCGAGCTCCCTGTCCTTCCGTTCTTCCCTCCCACTGGCCACAGTGGCACAGCCTGGCAGAGGATTCCCGTCCACGACCGGTGGGAAGATGCCCGGCAGTGGCCGGGGCGCAGCAGGAGCCACAAGCCGAGAACGACGTCTCTGGGGCTGGCAGCCACTCTGCCTGGACATGAGGTGGGTGCCCTCTGTGCCCAGGGGTCTGGGGAGCTGGGGGGTTGGCCCGGAGGCTGATGTCCCCCGTCACTGCACTGCTGGTCCTGCCGCTCTGCAGAAGCAGGGAATGCTTGGAGGGGGCAGAGCACCCACACTCCCACCCCATCCCCACCCCTGTCCCCATGGGTCGCTGCACTCCAGGTTGATTTTCCAGGCATGTGACCTCTCATCACATCTCCCCACAGGGACCGGCTGGACTCAGCCCGTCCCAAGGAGCCCAGCAATGGGATCTGTATATCACAGCCTGTCCAGAGGCCACCCATTTCTGCTCAGAGCTTCTTAGAGAACCGGGAGCCACAGGCATGGCCCAGAACGAGTGTGGAGCAGAGCCACGGTGCTTACCCGGAGCTTGTCGGCTGCTGGAGCAGCTTCCCACCGGAGGAGGATGGCTCCTTCCCCGGCCTTGCAATGCAATTATGGCCCCTAATGGGCTTAGCCATCTGGAGCCAGCCCATAGCTGCCCCAGCACAGCTCCGGGCCTGGCACATGCACTGCTGGGCAAGGGCTTTCCCCCCAGACCCCAGCCCCTGGAGATGTGAAGAGGGGCCAAAGCTCTGCACTGCCCTCCGTGTCCAAAATAACCCCCCACTTTGTGTCCCCCCGTGGCAGGACCCCACGCCCAGCCCGGGGCTGAGCCCCTGCCCCGGCGCCGCCATGGTGCTCCCCTACGCCCGCAACAGCGGCGGCGCCGGCGGCTGGGGGGCCCCCGAGGAGCCCCGTGGCCGCAGCAACTCCATCCCTGCAGCGCAGACCCCCACGGCCAAGCACATGCTGGCTTACCTGCCCCGGCCGCCCACCGACACCAGCTGGTACGGCACCTTCCCCCAGAAGGTATGGCTCGCGCCGGGGCTCTGGGGCACCCTCGGCTCAGGGTGCCGCTGGGTGCTCGCGGTTGTCGTCAGAGGCGATTTCTCACCGACGGGCTCCTTTCCCCCCCCAGCCCGACGTCCCGGCCGCTCCCGGGGCTCTGGTGGAGGACGGCGGGCAGCAAGCTGCCGCCGCCGCCGCCACTGCCACTGCCAAGAGAAGCGCCCCGATGCCAAACTACCCGTCCGCACCCCGCCGTGGCGGCTTCGTCCCCAGTGAGGCGTCCCTGCCGCTGAGCCGCGGGAGCCTGGCTGCCCAGCACCTCCGTGGCCGCCCGTCCTGGTGCCCGCCACCCGCCCCGCAGGACCCAGGTGCCCGCTTGTACCCGCTGCACGCGCTGAGCGTGGCCAACATCCCCAACTCGTCGCGCGGCAAGACCTCCGCCCGCAGCTCCACCGTCCCCGCCCCAGAGGGGCTGCAGAGCCGGAGGTGCAAGCTGCTGGAGGAGGACAACCCCATGGTCCAGAGCGGCAAGCGGCAGCGGCAGCGCTACGTGACAAAGGTGGGCAAGTGCCAGGTGAACTTGGGCAACATCCAGGACAAGAAGAGGTTCCTCTCGGACATCTTCACCACCATTGTGGACCTCAAGTACCGCTGGTTCCTCTTTGTCTTCATGATGTGCTACATCGTCACCTGGGTGGTCTTTGGCTTCATCTACTTCTTCGACGCCTGGGTGCGGGGTGACGTTGGGCACCAGGGCGATCCCGAGTGGCAGGCGTGCATCGAGAACGTGGACGGCTTCATCTCTGCCTTGCTCCTCTCAGTGGAAAGCCAGCGGACCATCGGCTATGGCACCCGGATGGTGACAGCCAACTGCACCGAGGGTGTCATCCTGCTGATGGCTCAGTCCATCGTGGGCTCCATGATCGACGCCATGATGGTGGGCTGCATGTTTGTCAAGATCTCCCGGCCCAAGAAGCGCGCCCAGACCCTCATCTTTAGCAAAAACTGTGTTATCTCCCGCCGTGACGAGAAGCTCTGCCTGATGTTCCGCGTGGGGGACTTGCGGGAAAGCCACATGGTGGATGCCAAGATCCGGGCAAAGTTGATCAAGTCCCGGCAGACAGCCGAGGGGGAGTTCATTCCCCTGGAGCAGTCAGAGCTGAACCTGGGCTACGACACAGGGGAGGACCGTCTGTTTCTGGTGGAGCCCCAGATCATCTGCCATGTTATCAACCGCCACAGCCCCTTCTGGGACATGTCGGCCGAGTCGCTGCGCCGGGAGCAGTTCGAAATCATCATCATCCTCGAGGGCATTGTGGAAGCCACAGGCAAGTGTTCCAGGGCAGGGGGCAGGGTGGGGACAGGCAGCTCCCTTGGGCTCCTGGGGATGCCAGGCAAAACTGGGCTCAGGACTGGCGTCCTGCCCAAGAGATGCCTGGGGCCAAAGCTGGCTCTGCTGAGCAGTGAGTGATGCGGGGCTGGAAGCCCCTCGTTGGGCAGTGGGGCCTCGTGGCAGTGCCCTGGCCCAGCTCAGCTGCTGTCTCCCCACAGGAATGACGTGCCAAGCCCGCACCTCCTACACGGAGGACGAGATCCTCTGGGGATACCGCTTCGAGCCCTGCATGTCCCTGGAGAAAGGCGCCTTCCATGTGGACTACAGCCGCTTCGAGATGACCTTCGAGGTGCAAACGCCTGTGGCCAGCGCCAAGGAGCTGCACGAGCTGAAGGAGCTGGAGCAGCAGGAGCACTCCACACTCAGCCTCTACTGGGACCACCTCGTGCACCCCTGCGCGCTGCCGGGGCCCGGCGAGGACGCGCTGGGGGGGATGAGCGGCCCCGGCAGCGTGGCTGAGGGCACCCGGGACGAGCCTCCGGAGCAGGAGTTCCCTGCCTGAGCCCCCGCCCGGGGGGGCCCCACGCCGACAGTGCCATAGCCCACCCTCCCCGCGGGGCCGAGCCCCCCGCCCTCGCCCCCGCGCACAGGGCGGCACTTTTGTTAAGCTGTTCTTTTGTACCGAGGAAGGCGGGACGCGACCGGCGGGCGAGTAAAGGCTGTTCGTGACAAACCACCCAAACCGTCGGCAGTGTTTGTCCGGGGGGGGGCTGCTGGATGGGGAGGGGGTGTGATATAAACATATATAAACAAATACATCAGTGGCCTTACACACCCTCCCCTGCGGCCTCAGACCAAATCCCCCACAAACATAATCCCCACCAAAAAAAAAAAAAAAAAAAAAAAAAAAGGTTAAAAAATAAAAAGGGGCAAGTTTTGCCGTGTTTATGCAGCTGCAAAAGGGTGTTTGTAAGTGCAAGGTCAGTAAGCACTGATTATATAGACCAGCAGACTTTGCATATTAATCATGCTCTTTACGTGTCATCAATATTCAAATGAAGCTCAGTGGACGAACAACAGACACGAACTTGGTTTCACAGCACGTGACACACTTGGGTCTCGCTGAGCAGGGATGGATTCGTGCCCATGTCCGCATCCCTGTCTGTTTCCCTGTCACATTCCCTGTCCCTGTCCCGTTCCTGTGTCCATGTCCTATTCCCTGTCCCATTCCCATCCCCATTTCCTGTCTATTCCCATTCCCTGTCCATCCCCATTCCCATTTCTGTTCCCATTCTCATTCCGTCCCCGCAGGTGTCGTTCGCCCTCCGCTCCGCCAGGGGGCGCTGCCGCCCCGCCCGCGCACCATATATATTTCTCTGTGCGTCACTTCCGGGGCGCTGTGGTGTCGTCACTTCCTGTGCGACGCGGTGACGCGCAGCGCTCTCCGGCGGCGGCCGAGGTGGGACTTGGACGGGGCCGGGACAGGACCGGCGGGGCCGGAGCGGGGCCGGGCCGGAACCAGAGCCCCCGCACCGAGCGGGACGGGCCCGCCACGACTGGGGGAGCGCGCCCAAGCCCTGCCGGCGGCTCTCCCTGCAGCCCTGCCCCGGCCCCCCCGCATGGCGCGGCCCTGAGAGGAGATGACTGACCAGGAGAACAACAACAGCATCTCCAGCAATCCCTTCGCCGCCCTCTTCGGCTCCGTCGCGGCCGCCAAGCACTTCGCCGCCATCCAGAAGCAGCAGCAGCTGCGGCAGCTGACAGGTGGGGGGCGAGGCTGTCCCCGGGCAGGGGCTTCCCCAGGCGGGGCTGTCCCTTGGGGAGGGGGTGAGGCTGCCCCAGGGGCAGGGCTGTCGCTCGGGGCGCTGAGGGCTGTGCCGTGCAGGCGAGGAGACGTCCATCAGCCAGGATGACTCTGACAACAGCGTCTCCGAGAGCCTGGACGACTGCGACTACTCGGTGGCCGAGATCAGCCGCTCGTTCCGCTCGCAGCGGGAGCTCTGTGAGCAGCTCAACATCAACCACATGATCCAGAGGATCTTCCTCATCACCCTGGACAACAGTGAGCCTGGGAACCCCGCGGGTGGGCTGGCTCAGCCCTGACATGGGAGGGCACAGTGGGGAGGGGACGCAGCTGGGGCTGTGCCAGCGGCAGGTCCTGCCTGCAGGGTCCCCATCCCTGTGGATGGAATGAGTCCCTCTGTCCTTTCCAGGCGACCCCAGCATGAAGAGCGGGAATGGGATCCCAGCGCGCTGCGTCTACCTGGAGGAAATGGCTGCAGACCTGGATGACCAGGACTGGCTGGACATGGACAATGTGGAGCAGGTGGGGCCCCCGGCCTTCTGCAAGCTCTGGCCACAGGAGTTGGGTGTGATTCCCCACAGTGCACATGGGACACGTCCCAAATCCCTTCCCAAAGTCTGGCGTGGAACTGCCTCTCGCAGCTTTGCTGGAAACGTCTGTGGGGTTTTTGGGGTACGAAGCTGAGAATTTGGGGAATCCAGACCTTCCTCCCAGAGGCTGCAGGGGTTTGCTGCCCTGCAGATCCACTGGGGGTGGGGAGGGGAACAAAAACCAAACAAAACTCAGTGATCAGTGTCCGCACACATGCTTGGCTTTGTCTGTGGCCATGTCAGCCATTCCTGATGAGGTTTTCAATGGAAATGACTCCTGGTGAGGCTGCTCTTGCTCCATATGGGACTGGAGGATTTGCACAGGGTTCTCAGCCCTGCACTCTGCTACTTAACAAGGGCTAGAGAGAACCCTTCCCAGCAGGAATCAATCAGCCTGTGTGGGGTGGGGCTCCCTTTTTCGGGGGGGGGGAGTAGCTGGGGCTGTGTCACTGTACCCGTCTCTGCTCTGGTTTCCAGGCCCTGTTCACCCGCCTGCTGCTGCCGGAGCCCGGGAGCCACCTGATCCACATGACCTGTGCCAGCACCCAGAACCTCTCTGCTGACCGCGACGCCGGGGAGCGGCACATCCTGCGCTACCTCTACGCCTGCTTCCGCAGGGCACGGGAGGAGGTGGGCAGGGCAGGAGGGACCCTGCCGAGGGGGAGGGCAGCTCTGTCACCCGGCCCTGCGCTCCGGGGTGACCCAGCTGAGGGGGTAACAACCCGGGCCCCAGCACTGCCCCGTCCTCCCTGCACAGATCACCAAGGTTCCAGAGAACCTGCTGCCCTTCGCTGTGCGCTGCCGCAACCTGACGGTGTCCAACACCCGCACTGTGCTCCTCACCCCGGAGATCTATGTCAACCAGAATGTGTACGAGCAGCTGGTGGACCTGATGCTGGAGGCACTGAGGGGGGCACGTAAGTGTGGCCGAGCTGTGCTGCTGGCTCAGTGCTGCGAGGCTGTCCAGGGCCATTTGGAGTTGCCAAAAGGGAGGGCTGTGTTTGGGTCAGTCTGGCTGTTGTAGCATTGTGAGTAACAGCCTTGTGTCACACCCTGCCAGAGTTTGAAGACATGACAGAGTTCCTTGAGGAGGTCATAGAGGCCTTAACGATGGACGAGGAGGTGCGGACGTTCGGGGAGGTCATGGTTCCTGTGTTTGACATCCTGTTGGGGAGAATCAAAGACCTGGACCTCTGCCAGATCCTGCTGTACACATACCTCGATGTACTCCTCTACTTCACGAAGCAGAAGGACATAGCCAAGGTGGGTGCCTCGCTCTGGGCAGGAGCCCCTCTGGGGAGCTCATTTAGCTCCTGAGTTATCCAGGACCTGCAGAGGCCAAACCAGTGGTACAACACCTGGTGTGTGTATTCCTACCCCTCTGCTCCTTTCTCATAGCCTGTCCCAAACCCATCAGTTTGTAGGGTTTTTTTACTGGGATTTTGTACAACTGTCAGCATGTCCCGATGTGTTCCCCAGGTTTTTGCAGGCTACATCCAGCCCAAGGATCCCAGCAATGGGCAGATGTACCAGAAGACTTTGCTTGGTGCCATTTTAAACATCTCCTGCTTGTTGAAGACTCCTGGCGTGGTGGAAAACCACGGCTACTTTCTGAATCCATCCCGATCCAGCCCACAGGAGATCAAAGTGCAGGAATCCAACATCCATCAGGTGAGTGAAGCAGGGCAGTACTGCTTCCCGCAATGTTTAGTGGCCTCTGGTTGCCTGAGGGTTCAAGACATGGTATCAGGGCTTGAATTCCACCACTGGCTCTGTAACAACCTGACTTGTTACTAGGCAAGTCCCAAAACTGCTTTGGAGTCTCCAGCTGGAACATGGGAATGGCTTTGCCAGCTGCCTCAGGTGTTTGTAACAGACGTCTTTGTATTCTATCAAAGTCCTTGGCCTGAGTTTTGGGAAAAGGGTTGGGTGGCATTTGCGGAACAGACACCGGTGCCGTAACTCAAGGTGCTAGACTCCCTCAACTGTATTCTGTTCCCTGTAACAGTTCATGGCCCAGTTCCATGAGAAGATCTACCAGATGCTGAAGAACCTGTTGCAGTTGTCTCCAGAGACAAAGCACAGGATTCTCTCCTGGCTGGGAAACTGCCTCCACGCAAATGCAGGCCGCACCAAAATTTGGGCTAACCAGATGCCAGAGATCTTCTTCCAGATGTATGCCTCAGATGCCTTCTTCCTCAACCTGGGGGCTGCCCTCCTGAAGCTGTGTCAGCCCTTCTGCAAACCCAAATCTCCGAGGCTGCTAACCTTCAACCCTACCTACTGTGCCCTGAAGGAGCTGAATGAAGAGGAGAGGAGGAGTAAGAACGTACACATGAAAGGTACAGCCAAACCTTGGGGAGCAGGGGAACGGGAAAGGGGATCTCCTCAGGTCCTCACCTCTCTCAGTAGTGCCCTCTTAATGGGTGCCAGTATAGGGAGAGTTACAGCTGTGATTAGAGAGGAGTAAGGAGAGAGCTGAATACAAATAAGCACTGCCAGCATCACTGTGAGCCCTTTTGTGTCCTCAGCAGAGGCCGTCTCGAGCTCTTCTCTTATCAGCACTGCTGGGTAGGGCCTGACACAGAGCTGCTTTTTCTTCCAGGTTTGGAGAAAGAAACATGTTTGATCCCTGCTCTGAGTGAGCAAGAGCCGGAGTTTGCAAACAGTTACAACCTGGTGACAGAAAACCTGGTGCTCACACAGTACACCCTGCACTTGGGGTTTCACAGGTACCTGCTCTCAGTTCCCCCAGGGCTGTTTTCCACCTGTATTTGGCCATGGAAATTTTAGTAAATACTTATAATACAGAGTGGCCAATTGAGCTGCTGTTTGAACCTCAGCCTAACTGACTACTAAAAGACCCTTTGCTCACAGTCTTACAGACTCCATGTTATTTATAGGCACCAACAGCCAAGTGCTGAGTGTCTGTGAGTTGCTCCATTCTCCTTCTCAGGGAAGGGCCTCTGGCACCTCCCTTCTCTACTGGAGAGCAGCCTGATGGCAGGGCACCTGCCCACTGGGGGTGACCCAAACTGTCCCAGTAACTGGGCTGTGCACAAAGCAGGAATGGGAGGTGGCTGTCTGCTTCCAGGAAAGGATTTTCTGGACACCAGAACTCGCTATTTTGCCCAGCTTCTCTCTGCAAATCGTTGCCTGGATACTGTGAGGTCATGGCTGATCCAAGCAGAGTCCCCTTCTGGTTTATTCTCTAAATATAGAAATTGACAAAAAAGTTATTATGCAAGTGGCTCGTTGCTGGGAAACTGAACATGTGGGCTGGGGCGTGCTGGATCCCTGACTGTGACCCAAGGGAGCTCCGCGCTGCAGAGAGCTCTGCCAGCTCCCCAGGCCACTCTGCAGGCGCCACAGTCCCTCACAGGGTCTCATATCCTCCCAGGCTCTGACAAGCCTTTCTCCAAGGCACTGCCAGAGCCCCCGCCAGAGTACCTGCAGGAAATTATCTGAATTTGCTGGCATGGAACAGTCTCTCACCAGCTTATGCATTGCTGAGGCAGGATGTCTGTCTGTCTTCTCAGGTCCTTCTTGCCTTTTTTTCCTGTGCAGGTTGCACGATCAGATGGTAAAGATAAACCAAAGTCTTCACCGCCTTCAAGTGGCATGGCGAGAAGCTCAGCAGAGCTCCAGCCCTGCTGCTGACAGCCTCAGGGAGCAGTTCGAGCGCCTCATGACCATCTATCTCTCCACCAAGACGGCCATGACGGAGCCACAGATGCTGCAGAACTGCCTGAACCTGCAGGTGTCCATGGCAGTGCTGCTGGTGCAGCTGGCCATGGGGAACCACGGGACAGAGCCGCTGGAGCTGAGCTTCCCGCTGCCCGAGGTGGAGCACAGCGCGCTGGCCTACGTGCCAGGTGTGTCCTGCTGGGGATTGGTGCCACCACTGCTGTCCATGAGCACTGGAAGAGCTGCCTGAGGAAGCACTTCTCTGTCAAGGGCAGGACACAGTGCTACAACCTTTGAAGAGGCTCACTCTTATAAAATTGGGGGCTGTTTGAGGGCCATACTTAGGATAGTGAGGCTGCTGACCTTTTAGAGGTCCTACTCGTCACTAAGTGGCGAAGTTTTCACCACATACCACACTGATTTACTGTTCTCTCCCTGCAAAATCATCCTTTCAGGGTCTGCTTTGGGATTGTTCCATTGGGGGTTGCTATGTAACAGTGTGTGATCAGCAGACAGCTGCCAGGTTGACCCTGTAAGGAACTTGACTTCTGGGAGAGCTGAAGTGAATCCCAGGTGTTACAGATGTTGTCAGGCTGGGCGTCCTTTGTGGGAGATTCTGATACAGCTCATTAGTTACTGAAACTTAATCATTATTAGAGTGGTGAGGGGAAAGTAGAGGGGAGGCTGGAAAAGGGCAGAACTGCCTGGGGAGGGCTCACCTACAATCTCTCTTTGCAGAGTTCTTTGCTGATAATTTGGGTGACTTCTTCATTTTCCTGCGGCGTTTTGCTGATGACATCTTGGAGACTTCAGCTGATTCCCTGGAGCACATCCTTCACTTTGTTACTGTTTTCATGGGTGATGTGGAAAGGTAGGTACAGCCCTAGCTGCAGCTCTGGGTGTTCATTGCAGAACACCCAGGGGGAACAAGCAAGTGGAAATTGCAGAGCTGTTTTGAGGCTTGGTTTGTGCAGCCACGAGCAGGTCGATCCCTTTGGAAATGCTGAATTCTGCCCACAGGAGGCACAAAGGGGACAAAGCCCTGCCTGGAGGCCATGGGCTTTCGTGCAAGGTACACATGGGATTTGGGGCTTAAATATGTGTTTGGTAGTATGATGCAGGAGCCTCATCAGCTACAGCCATTTTGTACTTGCTAAAGGAAGTTCCTGGGATTGATCTGTTGGGAGTGTCTCTATGATGTCCACTGAACAGAACTGAGTAGTTCTGTCGATCTTCCTGACGAGATATCACCCTACACTCTGCATTTCTGCTATTCATTTGTTTACACTCACATGTGTAAACACAGCTCCTGGCAGCAGCAGGAGCAGCTGGAGATTTCCCTTGGGTAGGCAGTTCTCGCTGTTCTGGTGTCCCTGGGAGATGGAGGCTGTAGTTCTTCCTGGCAGTGCCCTACGGTGTCACCTGGGGCAGGTGGTTTGGCTTCTGCCCCACAGGTGCAGCAGAGTTACACTGTGGCCTCAGTGTTTGGTGCTGGACAGCAGGCAAAGCACTTGGACTGGCAGGATAAATAGAGGGCAGGACCCTAGGCAGTAGGAAAGCAGCTGGGATGGTCAGTGAGGTTTGCCCAGGAGCTCCAGCTGATGAGCAGCCATGGGCTGTGAGCGGGAAAGCTGCTGTGGGAGGGTGGGAGCAGCAGCTTGGCTGTTCCCACACTCTCTGGCCTCTGCCTGAGATTTTACTGTGCCGTTGAGTGCATGTGAGTGAGCTGCTGACCCAGAGCTGGCTTTACAGATGGTCTGCAGCAAGCAGGCACTCGAGCATGGATGGGCACAGCTCCTGGAATGATTCCTGAACAGCTCAGTTCCACACCCTAGCCCTCATGCCATCCTGGATTCACTTTCTTTTTCCTATTTCAGGATGAAAAATCCTCACCTGCGAGCCAAGCTGGCAGAGGTGTTGGAAGCTGTGATGCCTCACCTGGATCAGGCCCAGAACCCACTGGTCTCAAGCGTGTTCCATCGCAAGCGGGTGTTCTGCTCCTACCAGCATGCTGCCCACCTGGCCGAGGCGCTCATCAAGGTCTTCGTGGACATCGAGTTCACAGGTAAGCACAGAAGGGGAAGAGTTGTGTTCCCTGTGGGACACCTGTGGGGGAATGTCCACTTGTAATGCTCTTTGGCTTGTGCCCAGGTGACCCACACCAGTTCGAACAGAAGTTTAACTATCGCCGTCCCATGTACCCCATCCTGAGGTACATGTGGGGCACCGACTCCTACCGGGAGAGCATAAAGGTGAGGCAAGAGGTGCACGTGTGTGTGTCTATCTGTGTGTGCAGCACTGTATGGACCACGTGGGTCCATGTCCTGCCACTGGGACACACAAAATTCACTGTTTGCTCGCTCCTTGCAGGCTTTGGCTGATTATGCCTCAGAGAACCTGGAGGCAATGAACCCCCCTCTCTTCTTGCGCTTCCTTAACCTGCTCATGAATGATGCCATTTTCCTATTGGATGAAGCCATACAGGTAGGGCTGAGCTCCTGTGCCACCAGCATCACATAAACAAGTTCTCACTCCCCAGAGACGGCTGGGTGTAGTTTTGACCTCCAGAACAGGGTCAGCTCGCCTGGCCCTGCCTGGTGAATCTGTGTGGTAGACATTTGCAGGAAGCAATTCCAGGCTGGTGTGGCCAGTGCCCTGGGAGAAGGGGGGAAGGCAGGAGGAAAGGGGGTCTGGGGCCCTGCCTGTGGGTCACCCTTTCCTCCTTTGGGCTCAAGAGGCAGCTCAGAACCAAGAGGAGCAAAAGGGCTTTTTCAGATCCATCAGGAAGCACACTGGAAAATCTGCCTGTTGCTAATCTGGATGAACTCGGGCTTTAAACGATCACTGTGGGTTTTGATTCTCAAATCCCCTTGGCTTTTCCACAGGTGTTTTATCCTAACAAAGGCCTTTTGTCTCCAAGCAGTTCTCCTTTGGGATTACAAGGCAAGTGCCAGGTGACCTCATGTCCCTGGTGTGCGATGGCTGTCTCTCACTCCTTTCAGAGCTGCTGTTGCTGCTAGAAAGGACTTTTTTGGGGAGCTTTTACCTGCCCGAGAACTGATTGCCCTGAGGCCAGCAGTTAAGCTGGGTCATGTGGATGTTGCCTGTCTGATTTGGAGTGTTTATGGGCCTCCTTGGCTTTGCCATCCAACCAAGCCCCCTGGGTGTTCTGTTTTGCAGTACCTCAGCAAGATCAAAGTGCAGCAGATTGAGAAGGACCGGGGTGAGTGGGACAGCCTGTCCCCGGAGGCTCGCCGGGAGAAGGAGTCCAGCCTGCAGATGTTTGGGCAGCTGGCACGCTTCCACAACATCATGTCCAACGAAACCATCGGCACTCTGGCCTTCCTGACCTCAGGTAGGAAGAGTGGCCCCTCCTGCCTGCCAGGACCAGGAAAGGGTGGACAGGAACTTGGTTTCACAGTGATCAGAGCGGGATGGGATTGCTGTGAAGGAACTGTTGTTTTCCTTTCCAGAAATCAAGTCCCTGTTCGTGCATCCTTTCCTTGCTGAGCGCATCATCTCCATGCTCAACTACTTTCTGCAACACCTGGTTGGGCCTAAAATGGGAGCTTTGAAAGTGAAGGATTTCAGTGAGTTCGACTTCAAGCCACAGCAGCTCGTGTCTGACATCTGCACAATCTACCTAAACCTTGGGTAGGTGATGACAGGGTGCAGGCCTGTGGGGTGGCAGTAGCCATCCTGGGGGGATTATGGGAGAAATGCTTAGTTACACTCTAGCTTTCCTCTAGCTTTGAGTTTTTTGCTGTGGGAAAGCAGCTGCTGTAGGGACTGCTGTTTTTCAGCCCTGTAAATATAGATTCTTAAACCTTTGCTGTCTTGTAACCTGTGGTGCAGGGATGAAGAAAACTTCTGTGCCACAGTCCCCAAGGACGGCCGCTCCTACTCACCGACACTCTTTGCCCAGACCGTGCGGGTTCTGAAGAAAATCAACAAGCCTGGCAACATGATAGTGTCTTTCAGTAACCTGGCTGAGAGGATCAAGGTGAGCACTGGAGGGAATTTAATGTACAAAAAAAGATGGAGCTGGTTCCCTGTGTCCTTTTCCCTCTGTGTATTGCTGTGGAGCTGGATTTCTGGGAGTGGGGCTTTGTTCAGGTGGGGCAGCAGGGAGGGCATGCTGCCCACACAGACTTGTGAGTCCTCCCTGGTTTTTAAAGAATGGGGAGACCGAGTCCCTCAAAGCCCCTGTGCTCCCCAGTCTCTTGCAGACAGGCAGCAGCAGGAAGAGGAGACGTATGCAGACGCCTGCGATGAATTCCTGGATCCCATCATGAGCACGCTGATGTCAGACCCCGTGATCCTGCCTTCCTCCCGCGTCACCGTGGACCGCTCGACTATAGCCCGACACCTCCTCAGGTGCGCGGCACAGCCCTCCTGCTTGATACTTGTGGGGATCTATTTCACTTATCCAGTGACTTTTCCTGGCCTGTCTCCCTCTTTTTTTATCTTTAATGCCAGGAGTGTCCAAATAATCTCGTCAATGCTTTGTCTTTCAGCGATCAGACGGATCCTTTCAATCGGAGCCCACTCACTATGGACCAGATCAGACCAAATACAGAGCTAAAAGAGAAGATCCAGCAGTGGCTTGCAGAGAGGAAAAAGCAGAAGGAGGAGCTGGAAGACACGCTGAACTGAAAACCTTGATCTTGTTCCCAGCCCTCCCTTCACAGGCAAGATGAATGCCATGCAGGGGAAATGGCTGGAGCTGCCACCCTGACGACGACCACATTTAGTGCATTGCCACCACCTATGGAGTCTCTCCTTGGACCTTCCCTTCCAATCCCTGTTCTCTCTTTTCCTTTTAAGACTCACTGTTTAATACTGAGACTTTCCACTGCACTACAGCTTTGAGCCTCTGCCTCGGGGCAAGACCACAGCCTCTTCTTCGTGGCCTGGTGCCCCAGCCTTCTATTACCTGTTCTTTGTGTTGGCCTCGTTCTTTTCCAGTGACACCAAACGCCTCCCTCTGTTCTTTTCTGTGTTTAAACTGTAACCATCCGTTCACTACCTGAAAGTGATGCCTCCAGCTGCCCCCAGGGTAGGACATGGGGAGGGACTGGAAGGGGACGGTTCACCACCTTGTAAAGGCCAGGGGTGTAGAAGGGTGTACTTCCCAAGTGATCATTGGGAACGGCAGGCGTTGGAAATAAAACATAGAGATGATCTTAAAGCTAGTGGTTGAGGTCTGGCAGCGCCGGGAGCTGTAGACAGGGACTGGGTCGCGAGTGGGGCGGTGCCGGCCCCGGGCGGGTCTCGAACCCGCGGCCCCGGCGCCGCCCCGCCCCGGCCCGCCCCGCTCACGTGGTGCGGGGTCCTTGGCGCGGGCTGCCCGCGGCGCTCGCCGGGCGCGGTGACCGGCGGTGACATTGAGCGCGCAGCGATGGCCAAGGCCGCGCAGGGGCTCGTGCAGCGACTCGTGCAGCGCGGGCCGGAGCTGCTCGGCGGTGAGGGACCGGGAATGGGGACGGGAGCGGGGAACGGGCCGGGGGCGGCGGGGAGCGCGGTTGGGGAACGTGGCTGCGGGAGGCGGTGGCCGGGCCTGGGGAGGCCCCGCGAGCTCCCGCCGTTGGGAAAACACCGTTCCCTCTCTCCCATGTCCTCTCTTGTGTCCCCTCCGTGTCCCCTCCCGCAGCCGCCGTGACCTACTCGAAGCCGCGCCTGGCCACGTTCTGGCGCTATGCCAAGGTGGAGCTGGTCCCGCCGACCCCCGCCGAGATCCCCCGCGCCATCGACGGCATGAAGGGGCTTGTCCGGGCCTTCCAGAGCGGCCGCCTGGCCCAGCTCACCGTCAAGGTACCGCCGGGGCCGAGGAGCCCCAGCCAGAGCCTCCTAGCCGCCCTGGTATCCGCCTAGGAAGCAGTGCGGCCGTTGTCAATGACACCTGAAGCTGAAGGAATTCAGGGGCCGAGAGTTTAAAGTGTTTTATTTTGTCGGCTTTGCCTTAACTCTTCCCTGCCCGAACCAGGCTGTGCTTGCCCTCCTCGGGCCCCCAGTTGTCTCTCCCAGAGAAGGGAGTATCCGTAGGCAGCTGGATCAGCCGTGTCATTGGTTGGCTTTGAAATTAATGTGCTTCCCATGTGTATGGGCTCTGATTCTTGAAAGGGCTGTGAAAACCCACAAACGACAGCTGACGCTGTGCTGGGTGTTGTAGAAGATCTCTGTGGCCTGGTGTGTTGAGGGGTGGCTGAACACAGCAAACATTCTGCTCCATTCCTGGGTTTTTGTCTTGAGAACTCCTGAAGTCCCAGCCCTGCTGGAGGGCATGGATGTGGCTGTGGGAGCAAGGGAGGAGCTGTTGTGGGAGTCTGGGATCTGACCAGTGCCTGTTTGCTTTCAGGAAGCGCTGAGGAACGGCCTAGTGGCCACAGAGGTGCTGATGTGGTTTTACATCGGGGAGATCATCGGCAAGCGCGGCATCATCGGGTACGATGTGTGAACACCCACCTGGCCAGTGCCATCAGCGTTGCGGCGCCGGGTCTGTCACGGGGTCTGCCACAATAAAGCCAGAAGCCCATGTTGAGCGGTCATGGTCCATGTCTGGCACCCTGAGGGCCAGTCCCAAGGGCACCAGAGCTGCCTTAGTGACACCACTGTTGGTCACCACAGCTCTGCTCACTCTGGGGCACCCACTGTGCCCCGGCCGTGACGCTGGGGGAGGCCTGAGACCCCAAATTCAAATGGAGAGTGCAAAAGAAAATGTTCCATTTTTTCCTGAATGTACTCCCCATCAGCTAGTGGGAACCAAGGAGAAATGCCTGTGCTTTTTAGCTATCAAAAGCAATCTCCATGGCTTATTCCAGAGGGAGTGTAGCATGGTTACAGGGGGCTCTGCTGGTCTGGGATCTGACTGGTGGAGTGGAAGCCTGTGAAGGTAAGCAGAGCTTTGCTGCATGTGTCACCTCAGCTCCCCACCAGCCGGAGGTTGAGCTGCCCAGGGTTTCACTACCTTGCTCATTGTCAGCCAGCTCTTGTAGAGGTCTGTACAAAGCCTGGTGAGTCACCTGCACTATAACACATTTCAGAAAGTAATTTGTAGCTCTCTGAAGCCAGCAGATGGTTTGGATGGGACCTCACTGATTTTATTGTCTTGGGAGATGGTTTCTAGTCAGTATTGCTCCTTGTTGATGCTATCATCTCAGCTGCTCCTTGGCTCCTCTAGGCCTTTTGTTGTGCACACCAGTGACCCTGATGTCTCTAGGGTGACTGTGCCAGGAGCATGTCATTTACTGCTCTCCCTACAGCAGAACTGACCTTCTCAGCACTTCATTCCAGCAGGAAGAAGCCTTGTGCCCTGCTGAGAGGGAGTGCAGGTGATCTGACATTCTTTAGGTGACCAGGAGGTTGGTGTAGAATCAATGAATGGAAAGCTTTAGCTTTGGTTTTGTTTTTTTGGGGGATTACTGTCCCAGCTCTGAGTCATAACCAGTTATAGGTCATCTCCGTGCCGTAGATAGGAAAACTGAGGCTCAATGAACTCCCCAGGCTTCCACAAGGGAGCCTGTAACAGCGGCAGCAACAGGACCTGTGCTTCCAGCCCCCTGCCCAGCCTGGGTTCTGCGCTCCCTTCTCCCACCAGCCTGGCCAGGGCACCACAACTGCCTGGCACGGCCCGACAGCAACAGCCCTGGAGGGGTCTTTATACCTGCTGGGTGTCCTGCCTCTGCCAGGGACAAACAGCCTCCCTCCCGTCCTCGGTCCCTCCCTGCCCTCGTCTGACGGACTTCCAAGGAAAATGGGTATTACAGAGGGTTTTACACCCGATCCGTGCGTTTGCAGCGCTGTTTTCAGGGAATACAGCGGGCAGTTGCTGGATGTTACCCCTGTTCGCGCATTGCTGTACAGGAAGGGCTGCCAGCCCGGTGCCATCGCCGTCACCTCCTTCCCGGGGGTGGCACCCGGCGGGATGCGGCACCGGCCGGGCGCGGGGCCGCAGGTAGGGCATGGCCGGGGCCGGGAGGGTGGGGCGGAGCCTCCCGCCCGCGGTCCCACAGTTCGGAGCCGCGGTGCTCCCGCAGGGAGCGGCTCCTCCCGGGCTCAGGCCGCCGCGATGTCCCGGGCGGGCTCCGGTGGTCCCGGCGGCGCGGGGCCTGCGGGTGATGCCATGCCGGCCCGGGGACGCGCCCCGCGCCGCCCCGCGCCCCGCATACGGCCCTGCGCTATGCAGGGGGCAGGCGGAGCCGCCTATGTCGTATACGCTGTCCCGGGCGCCGGCGGCTCCCGCTCCCACTCGGCATCGCCGAGGGGGTTATGCCGGCTTCTTGCGGCGTGGTTATACGGCAGGCAGGTTCCGGGGTTCGCCCACGAGGAGCCCCGCGCCTGCATGTCCCTGCGAGCTATGAGGGGTCGCGGCGGCCGGAGGCTGCGCTATCCAGGACGGGGGGCCGCGCTGTGGCTCTAGCCCGGGGCCCTGTATATCGCCCAGCGTTATGCCTAGATCGCACCGGTCGAGCATGGCTTATTCAGGTGCTCGGGCGGCTTGATGGCGGAGCCCCGCAATCTGCATTGCGCCCGCCGTTATGCAGCGCCTCCGCGGGCCGGCGAGGCGATATGCAGGGCGCGGGGCGCGGCCCGGCCCCGCTCTCTGGCTCGTCGCCTCTCAGTAAAGATGGCGCACAGCGGTCGGTGGCGCTTCCCCGCCCGGCCCGGCAGCGGCGGCTGGGGCCGCCGCGGCCCGGGGGGGTCCCGCCTGCGGGTGCCGGCCGTGCACAGCCTGCGGCCCGCCGAGCCCGCGGCGGCGCCGGCGGCGGCGGGCGAGGGTGAGCGCGGCGGCCCGTGCTCCGGCGGGGCGGCGGGAAGCGGCGGAGGCGGGGCAGCGCCGGGCCCCGCGGCCGCGGCCGGTCCTGGCTTCGACGCGGCGCTCCAGGTCTCGGCCGCCATCGGCATCAACCTGCGGCGGTTCCGCGCGGCCTGCGGGGCCGAGGCGGGCAGCGGAGAGGTGAGAGGGTCGGCGGGGCGGGGGCGGGGGCGGGGGGGGGGGCGGG
>NW_016690207.1:286115-407969 GCF_001604755.1 Lepidothrix coronata | reverse complement strand
GGGGGGGGGGGGGGGGGGGGGGGGGGGGGGGGGGGGGGGGGGGGGGGGGGGGGGGGGGGGGGGGGGGGGGGGGGGGGTCCCGGGCGCAGCATCCCCGGCGGCGGCGGCGGCCCGAGCACACCCGGGCACACCCACCCAGCCCTGCCCGCACAGCCCGCCCGCCGCCGGACACACCTCCCGCGCCCCGCACAAAGGGCGCGCCCCGCGGGGGGGGGGCGGCGGGACCTGGCGGGCGGGGGTCGATGCCAGTCCCGCTCCTGGTCCCGCCGCCCCCGCGGTCCCTCCCCGCGCACGCGACTTGCCGCCGGTGCGTCCTCCCCGCCGCCGCCTCCATTATCCGCCTCCCGCCGCTCCCGCGGCGGGGCGGGATGGGATGGGATGCGGAGCGCGCATCCCGCCGCCGGGAGCGAGGTAGGATGGATGGGGCCGCGGGGCTCCCCGTGCGGAGGATGCTCGGCGGGGTGACGCGTCCTTCCTCGGGCTCGACCGCTCGGAGGGCCGCGCTGTCAGCCCCTCCTGCGGGCCCGGCGGTGGGCGCCGCGCACCGGCTCTCCTCCTCCTCTTCCTCCTCCTCTTCCTCCTCCTCCCTTTCGCTGCCGTGGATGCCCAGGCGGAGCCCGGGGCGGCGGGCCCGGTGCGAGGCCGTTTGCTGGCACACGGAGCGCTGGCTCTCCTTTTTTATCTTTTTTTTTTTTTTTTTTTTTTCTGAGTTGCTCTTCTTCCTGCCTTCATTTTTATTTTTTTTTTAAGGCTTGCTAAGGCAGCCGGAGCGGGGGTCTGACAACAACCCATCTATTGACAGAACAGGGAAGACATGATGGGGGTGTGTTACTTACTACGAGCTGCAGCGATGTTTTGCATCGCTCGTTGGCTGCGTCGTTGCGCCGGCAAGAGAATTCCCTGGGTTCTTTGTAGCAGGAGGGGTCTGTGGGGTTTTGAAGGGCCAGTGCTGTCTCTTCTTCTCCAGGCAGGGTGTCAGTTGCAGGGTGGGTGAACATATCTTTGTCTATATTTTGTCCATTTAAAGAGCAGTTGCTTTCCTTTTCCATCGCTGGCCGAAGCAGAGTTTATTAAAAGACACATGAAAATACGGTTTTCCCGTGTCTTTCCGGCTTCGTTTTGGTATTTTCTGTTGGGTGCCATGAAGTGGAGCTCTTCGCTCGCGGCTGAGCTGGAGGAATTCCCGGGCTGCAGAGCAGCAGCTCCCGCGGTGCGGGAGGGACGGGGTTGTGTTTGCACGGGCAGAGCTGAGCGTGGGGACAGTCCTCCCCTCACCTGCACGGACTCTGGGGTGTGGCTCGCACTGCCCTCTCATTAACACCGGCACCTTAGGGGCTGTGCTTTGGGATAATTGTCCGCGTTGCTGTTTGAAGTAGACATGGCTCAGTGGAATTCACCGAGTCCTCTGGGAAGCAGTTAATATCTCACCAGCACTAGTTCAGGGGCAGAAATGACTGAGATCTGGCTAACCAGGCTGACCACAGACTTAACAACTGGGGAGATTTTCATGTGGGGGAAGGCAAGTTGCTTTGTTTCTTTTTTTTCTTTCTTTTTTTTCTAAGATGACATTGGTCTGTGGTTTGTTTGTTTAATTTCAATTGTCTTAAAGTTTATTTTTGCATTTCAAAAAAGCTCCAAAACATATTTGAGATATATTTGTGAGATTGGCCTTTAGGGCATTTTTGCATTAAAATAAAATAGCTTGCATGCATTCTAGGCGTGGCAGCTGTTGAGCACAGGGTCTCTTGGATCTTAAGAACTCTGCTTCTTACAAAACTTTTCTATTTAGCTCGTAAAAACTTCTGTCTAATAATATTGCATACAGTGGAAAGTAATGATAAACGTTGCTTTGTGGCTTGGTGTCTGTAGGTTGAGCTTTACCTGACCCCTTGTGAGCCAGGCAGGGGCAGACCCCAGGTGCTTTCCCTCACTCTGGATTTACAGCATGTGCTGGCGCTCTGAGGTGTACTCAGGGAGCAGACCCTCACAAATATTCAGATTGAGTTAACTCGGTTGATTCCTCTCCTTTGGTGATACTTAAGAAACAAAGCATTTTTGCATTGAAGGATGTAGTTCTCCTGGCCAATGAGTTTCTCTGCACTTATCGTGGTCCTAGTGAAGAACACACAGATGCTACTGGTCACCAGAAGCTGTAGCACAAGCTTTTCTGTCCTGCAGTACAAGTTCTCTGTGGGGGTGGGAGTAGGGTTGTGAAAAGAGCTCTGGCACATGTAGGAAATCAGCACGTGAGTGCCACCAGTGGTCTCTCTAGAGGACAGGGCAGCTGTGTGCAGTGTGGGAACCCATGTGGTACCCGCTCTGGGCAGAGATGTTCTACTAGAAGGGGGCTTTCAGAAGTCCCCTTTGTAGTAGGGCTCACCATGCCCTTTCAATAACTGCCTGGTGCTCACACTGTTCACTTCCACAAGGTTGAGGGTCTTACCTGAACCAGGCTAGTTACAGTCTTCAGCTGGGTTGACAGTCCGCATCAGGAATAAACTTGGAGCAATTGCTTGGAGGTCAGGAGCTGGTGGGGATTAGAGGAAATACTCTGTTATCTTTTCATGTACAACTTCTCCTCTCTGCTTTTTTTTTTTTCTTTTGGACCTCATTCCCATGTACACAGGCACCTGTTGAATTTGGGCATTACCATCAAAGTTTGATGGTAAAATGTTGAAGTCCAGAACAAGTATTAGACTCAGTCTTTCCCTTGTCTCCTTAGCCATTTTATGGTACATAGCAGACTTTATTTCTCATTTAAAAGGTACCTGAATTCTGGGATGTCAGGGCATTCTCCCCAGGTTCAGGTCACTTTGTACAAATTCTTGTCTTCTGCTGTAGCTCAGTGTTGTGCTGAGTTATCTTGAAACCAGCTCCTGTTAAAGGAGCGACATTCTGATACTCGATTTTAGCACCACAAGAGTTGCCAGCGGGACTTTTTGCACAGTGAAGCTGTAACTGCTTGAACAGCAGGGTTTGTACTGTGCACTGGCCCTTCAGCTCTGAGTGAGTGGTGCTGTAGGAATAAGGAAAACTGGGTTGTGTTTTCTTGATTTGTTATGTCAATATTTGGTATAAAAGAAGCATAAATGTAGTTGTTAAATATCTGGTCTTTCTGTCAGTTCAGAGCTTCCTGCATATCCCTGAAGTAAAATTTGCACTGGCTGAAAGTTGCAGGTGCCCAAGGTTTGCAGTGGGATGTGGTGGTGATGGTGGTGCCTCTGGTAGCACTATTGTAATTATATGTGGGCACAATCTTCTACCAGTTGTGGATGTTTGCTGATGGCTGGTTTTTTTGCAAATGGCACTAGATCCATGTGCCGGGCGGAAGGAGCAGCTTCCATGCTGCCAGCACAGTCATGCCTGAGCTGGAAGTATGAATTTCTTTCCTCCATGGGCATTAAAATTCTGTTTGTCTCAGAATTTCCTCTCCTAGTGTTATGTTGGTCAGTTACTATAAAACTGCCCGTGTGTTTAATGTGTGAGGTGGAGGTGTAGAGCCCTGCCTGCCACTGGTACCATGGTCGCTGTACATGCACATGGTGAGGGAGATGCAGGCCTGAGAGACAGAGGCTCCTTCGTGCATTGTTCCCTTCCTGAAGACTCTAGTGCTCCTTTGTCAGATGTGTGTAAATAAAAGTATATTTTAAGCATCTTGGGGATGTTCCCATTTGTGTGGGTTGGTCAGCGTTGTGCAGTGCTCCAAACCCTCAGAGGGATTTTGTTGGAGTTTGTTAGGAATTTGGGAAGCTGTTTTGGAGTGGAAGGTGGTGTGGCTGGTCCCATTGGCAGGAGTGGTGGGCAGGTAGGGCAGCTTCAGAGCAGCAGCAGTGCACTGATCAGTTTGTTCCAGGGGCTTTTCGGCATTGCGCTTCCTTCAACTGGAAAGCTCCCGGGACAGACTCGCAACAGTGTTTCACTACCTGCTTTCTCTGTTGGCATAGGAGCCTGAACTGCAGGTTTTACCAGCATCTCATTGGAGGAAACAAGGGAAGAGACTGGGTGACTCCTGGGGTCAGTGGTTCTTCACTTCTCAGGGATAGCACAGAATTCCCAGAGGGGGGTTTACTATTCCCTCAGAGCTGAGCTGAAGCATAGTTTGACTTAAATAATATTTCTTTAGGAAATGTATTTCTTTAGGAGCGAAAGATGAGTTTGCTACTACAAAAGACTTTTTTTAATGCATCAGTACAGCAGCTCTAGGCTTTTCTCTCACTATCTCCAAGCTAAATCTTTCTAGGTGATGGTTTGACTGACCCTCTTCCTTGAAAGCTTGTTGTGACCAGCATGAGGGTGTTTCAGGTGCTCTAGTAAGCATTCCTCTGTGTTCAGAGGAGCATAATTCAGAATTTCTCATCCAGGATGGAACCTGGACTCTATGGAAAGTAAGGACCAGTTGTGTTGTTAGTGGGCTGCTGGTGTAAGTTAGTCTGGTCTCCTACTTGCAGCTTGACTAGCTGTACTGTTACTGGCTGTACTCTTACTTCCTAACACTGAATATTTTCATTTTCCCTCTAGCAAGCTGGCAAGACAGATCTGTACGCTCAGTAATACTGTCAGAACAGGTGCTCTCTGAGCCTCAGCCTTGTAAAGAGCAACATGCACTTTCAAATTCTAAAATTAGGTGTCATCCAAGGGGCTCCAGAAGCTGCAGTCCTAATCACAGTTGTATTGCTGTGCGTGATTCCCGAGGGTATAGCTGCAGCATTGTAGTTTGGGGGTTGTCATGTGGGGGTGACCCAGCCAGGAGTTCTCCTGTGCTCTCAGGATGTGGTCTGTAGGTTGTTGCTGCTCTGAGGGGAAGCCCCAGCCAAGTCTGGGCATCACTCTTGGTCTGAGCTTCTGTTGAATTAAACAATGAAAGGATGAGTGGACCCTCATCTGAGTCCATGCATAATGGTCACCCCAGGTGCTCTGCTGCTTATTATTGAAGTTGCATCACAAGCTGTGGCTTGGGAAGCATTTCCCTGAACTCCCAGGTGACTCCACTCCTCTCCCAACACCAGCACAGAGTGCACGCAGTGTTTGTCTCTAATTGCCAACTTCCAAGGGTGTTTACTCTGCTGAGTCTGGTAGATATTGTGCTGTAGTTACTAAGCAGGCATCTGAATGAGCTTCTAAAAATAGCTTATCCCTTTACAAGAAGGTGAGGTGCTGCCTAATTGGGGCCAAACCCAGGATGAAGAATGGGAAGAGAAGTATAGGTCAGGTGAATCTATTGTAAAATTAAATAAACCTTTTCAGGTGCTGATTGGATTAACTGCATTGCTGGCTTAATGCTGGTGACAGTCCTGTGCAACTTCACAGATCTGTAGTAGTATGTGTTATACTTTTATTCCTCAGACAGAGGTCGGAACTTCAGTCAGTACCTGTAGAGTAGTTTCTCATTTGAAGGTGGATTTTCCTCCAAGATCTTTACTTGGAAATTCTTTGAAAAGTAATTTTGCTCAAAAGTGTTGTGATAGACGTTTGCTTGCAACTTCTCTGTTCTTTAGTAGCTGGGGAGAAGCCTTTCTTCATCTGCTCACAACTCTGAGGTTGAACCCAGGTGGGATAGTGTAATGTTTGAGTCAGAGATGTACATGTAAGCTTTGCTGCCCAGAGAGATTGTCCTGTGCATGCCTGGTTAGGCTTCATGTGTTGCACGAGGCACACCTTCCCATGTCCTTGTATATATAATAATTTTTTGTACTGCGTTATCCTTTTTCAGGTAAATGAGGTCATGTTCAGAATCATTATGTTTTTTAATCAGTCTCCATCTGTCATGCTTTATAGTCACTTCTAAAAAAATAGAGGGAAACTGTTCCTGCCTTGTTTGCCTCAAAGCTGCATTTTGACATGTGATGGCCAACTGGATGGGTTAGCTTGGCAAACACGTAGTGGTACTTAGTGGCTTTCTTGATCTCTGACAGGTCACAGAGCTGCTTTCTCAGGTAGTGACAGTGACTGCTTAG
Source organism: Lepidothrix coronata (assembly GCF_001604755.1). Lineage (NCBI taxonomy): Eukaryota > Metazoa > Chordata > Aves > Passeriformes > Pipridae > Lepidothrix > Lepidothrix coronata. The sequence goes on along the minus strand of NW_016690207.1, from coordinate 402,015 downwards.
AGGTCATCTATACACTCATGAATGTCACTGAACCAGATAATGCAGGTGATGCTTTGGTCATGCTACTTGTGTTTGTAAATGAAGCCAAAGTGATTGTTTTGTGGAGGGAGCCTTTTTGCTGTAGACAATTCTGGTGGCTGCTTGATAGGCCATGGGGAAAAAGTTATCATTCCCAGACTATCAGGCCAAAGCCAGAATTAATGTATCCCATTGGAAAAGTAAGGTAACAGGGCTCGGTTTGAAAATAATGGCAGTTCTAGTCTGTGGATTATGACTGGCAATTGTCAAAAATGTGGCAAGTACTGATTTAGAAGTCACAGATAAAATAAATAATGACTGTAGGACCCAGGATAACAAGATGAAGAAAAGATTCATGGCAGCCACAGGAACTTGGAGGCCGGTGCAAGTCAGGAAATTGCACGGGGTGAGCGGCTGCTCCCTTTGCATTTCCAAACCTGACTGTTCTTAGAGTGCTTGTTGTTTCTCTGCGTGCCTTCTCAGCGTTGAGAGCATTCAGCCCGCACCTGTCTCCGCTGGCAGCCTCTCCCTTTGTCGGGGCTGGGACCCTTTCCCTGCCTGCGCCCACGCAGGCAGCAGCACAGCGCAGCAGTGTTTACATCCTGCAGCGAGCCCACGTGCTCGGGAGCGGCAGGCAGGCGTGACAGCCGCTGATCCGCAGTGTTGGGAGCGGGCAGCCGTGCTCCCGCAGCTGCTCTCGCTCCGCTTGCATTGCTGCAGGATGGAAGTTGGGAAGCGGTAGCTTCTCCCTTTCGGGAAATGTCCTTCAGGGGTTCTGCGTGATGCCAGGTGCCTCAGGCAGAAGCAATGCCTTTTGGCATAATTTTGTTTCTTCTATGTTGCTGTATCATTGCTTTTTCCGGTTTCCTTGGCATCACTGCTGCAAGTGCAGAGAGCAGATAGGCAGCAGGGATGTGAGGAGGGCCATGGCCACCCCCTCCTTCAGCAGCGTGTGCGGGTGATGGCTTCCAGTGATTAACTGCAGCCCGAGGGGGTATGTGTTGTATTTGACTGGCCAGAGCAGTTATCTGCATTGAGAACCTGGATGGTTGGCTGGTCAGAACACTTAGTGTATTTGAATTGTTTATGCTGGAGCTCATCAGACAGAAACCAGGCAGAAAATTTTGAGAAATAGTTTGATCTAAAGCCTTGCTGCTTTTCATCACATCACAACTCCTATAGACACAGGTGTGGGTCTCAGTGTGTGTGGTTCAATTTCTTTAAAACCAGACTGTGGTTTCAGTAGCTCAGGTGCTCTTTATTGGTCTGTCCTGGAAGTAGATGAAGTAGAAATTCCATGTAAAAAACAGGAGGCAGAACATGAGGGAACAATGTTACTTCTTTGCACAGTTTACTTTTACCCTTCACAGTGTTGCCCCTTTTCACTTCCAGGATACTGTTCTCACAGTGCCTGCCCTTCTCAAAGCTCAGCATGTGGCCACATCACACAGTGCTCTGAAGGGAAGAGCCAACATGAATACTTGAGGTGAAAATAGGAAAGGTGTAATGACATACAAAAAAAAAAAGTGTCACTACACATTTGGGTGGCAGATGAAAGGGATTGACCTTTAAGAGACTCCCTGATGCACCTGCCCTATGTAGACAGGGAGGCTCATACCTCTGTCAGAGGGAAGAGCTTCACAGCGTAAGTCATGTTTTCATCTCTCCTAAAGATCAAATCTGAAGTGAAGTAAAAAGAGAGGCTATACATGAGTTAGCAGGAAGTTGAGCTATGTTTGTACTAGAATAATAAACACGGAAACACTTCTTTTGCTGAAGTATGTCTTTAGGGTGGTTTGAATAATAGCTTACAGGAGCAGAGCTTTGTGGTTTGATAGGAGCAGCAGATTTTATGCATTAAGGATTTTTTCTGTGTATATTTGTCCTTTGTTTCACCGTAACTCTTTTTGATCACTCCATAGCTGTAAATTGTAGCTGCTGTGTATGTGTATATAAAAGTTGTTTTTCCTTTTTTAGCAATTGTTTGTTAGAAGAACAAATGCCAGTATCTTCTTTGGGGAAGGAAAATCCTCTAGAATCCTTTTGTGTTTTGATCACAGGGAAGTTCTTTGTAATGTTATCATCCCTGTCCTCAAACTTCCATCCGTTTTCTCATTGCAGGATGAACAGTTTTTAGGTTTTGGTTCAGATGAAGAAGTCAAAGTACGAAGTCCCACCAGGTCCCCCACAGGTAAGTTCAAGTTGCAGGATTGGGTGTTGACTTTCTGTTTTCCTTTGTGATGGCTTTGCTGAGCTTCTTCTGTTTGTTCCATCAAATCTCATTCACCATAAAAGCCACCCCAGTCTCTGGATTTAACGCAGTTAAGTGTTGGACTCTGTATGTCTGATCTGTAAAGGAACAGAGAAACTTTGAGAAAAAGAATTATACTGATGAAACCAGTATTTGAAACCTCATGTCAGAGGTTTGACTGGTACTAGAGAAGAAGGATTTTTTTTTTTTCAACCAACTGTGATCTGCTTAAAAAAAATCTTTTAATGTGTTTAAAAGGTGGCGTGTGCCCTTGAGAATTATTGCCCCTGCCCAACATGAGGTTGGTACTGGGTTTGTGCCATTGCATATCTAGTTGTTGGGAAAAGGCAAGCTTACATTTTTAAAAATGTTATCTCCATGATATCTTATGTGGGAGAAGAGGTTTGTTGGGAAGGTACTCTCTACATGTAGTGATAAAATGGTATTTCTATTTGTTGATTATCTGAAATGTTTTGGCAACTTGTGCAGGCAGTGTGACTGATACTGAGTAAATACTTGTGTGACCTGGGTAATGCTGATCCCACACTCAGGGAAATTTAATATGTACTCTACATTCTCTACTTCCCTCTCAGTTAAATCTAGTCCACGGAAACCTCGTGGGAGGCCCCGGAGCAGTTCTGACCGAAGTTCAGCTGTACTGTCAGACTCTTCGTCGGTGTGTTCCCCTTCGAGCAAGTCTGAAACCACATCCATGGAGAAAGTAAAGAAGAAGGAGTCGAAGAGTGGGGAAAAAAGACGAGGAAGACCTCCAACACTTACAAGTGTGAAATTCAAATTATCACAAGAGAAGGACACATCAGACATTCAAAAGGGCAGCAAAGAAGAAAAAGAGAGTCTGAAAAAAATCAAAAGGTCACCATCCACTACATTTCAGCAAGCAGCTAAAATCAAGAAATTAAGAACTAGTAAGCTCTCCCCACTGAAATCTAAATTCAAGCCTGGGGCAAAACTTCAGATTGGGAGGAAGAGCGTTCAGATTGTGCGCAGGAGAGGCAGGCCACCGTCCTCTGAACGGGTAAAGACTTCCTCAACTTTAGTCATAAACTCACAGCTGGAGAAGCCTCAGAGGATTCGCAAAGAAAAGGATGGCACGCCACCTCTCACAAAGGAAGAGAAGACTGCTGTCAGACAGAGCCCGCGCAGGATTAAACCCGTTAGGATTATACCTTCCACCAAAAGGACAGATGCCACAATTGCTAAGCAACTCTTGCAGAGGGCTAAAAAAGGAGCACAAAAAAAGATTGAGAAAGAAGCAGCCAAACTGCAGGGCAGGAAGGGGAGAACCCAGCTCAAAAATATCCGACAGTTCATCATGCCAGTTGTGAGTGCGATCTCTTCACGGATTATCAAAACACCCAAACGGTTTATTGAGGATGAAGACTACGATCCTCCTATTAAAATATCCAGACTAGAATCCACACCAAACAGCAGGTTCAGCGCTACATCTTGTGGCTCCAGTGAAAAGTCCAGTGCCGCTTCTCAGCATTCGTCTCAGATGTCTTCGGACTCCTCACGGTCCAGCAGCCCCAGCGTGGATACATCTACGGACTCCCAGGCTTCCGAGGAGATGCAGACACTTTCTGAGGAGCGAAGCAATACTCCAGAAGTTCACACTCCACTGCCTGTTTCTCAGTCCCCTGAAAATGATAACAGTGATAGGCGAAACAGAAGATTTTCGATAACAGAAAGAAGTTTTGGCCAGAGGACTGCAAAAAAGCTGTCGGCCTTACCAAGTGTGCCGCAGCAGCAATCTTCCTCCTCTCCTCCTCCCCCTTTGCTCACTCCCCCACCACCACTGCAGCCTGCTTCCAGCATCTCAGACCATACCCCTTGGCTAATGCCTCCAACCATACCATTAGCCTCGCCCTTTCTTCCTGCTTCTGCTGCGCCCATGCAAGAGAAACGAAAGTCAATTCTGCGAGAGCCGACGTTTAGGTGGACCTCCCTGAAACATTCCAGGTCAGAGCCACAGTACTTCTCATCAGCAAAATATGCCAAAGAGGGTCTTATTCGCAAACCAATATTTGATAACTTCAGACCCCCGCCGCTGACACCGGAGGATGTTGGCTTTGCATCTGGCTTCTCAACACCAGGTGCCACGGCTCCCACACGTCTGTTTTCGCTTCACTCTGGAGCCAGGTTTGACATGCACAAGAGAAGTCCTCTGCTGCGAGCACCCCGGTTCACGCCGAGCGAGGCCCACTCCCGGATCTTCGAGTCAGTAACTCTGCCCTCATCAGTCGGTCGCGCCGCCACAGGGACCTCTGCTGCGGGTGTGTCCTCTCGGAGGCGGAAGAGGAAAGCGTTCAGCCCCATCCGATCAGAACCCAGATCTCCTTCACACTCCATGAGGACAAGGAGCGGGAGGCTTAGTACCTCTGACCTGACAACTCTCACCCCACAGTCTTCTGTCTCTTCCTCATTAACTAGCATTTCAGTTAGTTCTCTCGCCACTAGTGCCTTAAATTCAACTTTTACTTTTCCCTCTCATTCCCTATCGCAGTCTGGGGAATCAGCAGAAAGAAGCCAGAGACCGAGGAAGCAAACGAGCGCTCCAGCAGAGCCTTTCTCATCCAGTAGCCCTACTCCTCTCTTCCCTTGGTTCACATCGAGTCCCCAGACAGAGAGAGGCAGAAACAAGGACAGGGCAGCAGAGGAACTCTCCAAAGATAAAGATGCTGACAAAAACCTGGAGAAGGACAAAAGCAGAGAGAAAGACAGAGAGAGGGAAAAGGAGAACAAACGGGAGTCAAGGAAAGAGAAAAGGAGAAAAGGGTCAGAAATTCAGAGTAGCTCTGCTTTGTTTCCTGTAGGTAAAATGCCCAAAGAAAAAGTTGTCAGCGAAGATGTTGCAGCATCATCATCTGCCAAAAAAACTGCTGGGCGGAAGAAGTCTACAGCAGTAGATCCCACGGCAGATGTTTCCGCTGCTGCTCTGGTAGATACGGCAGCTGTCAAAACCAAAACGTCCAAGAAAGGTAGAGGGGGCTTAGACAAATCAGACCTGGACGTCAGCCCTGCTGTGCCATCTTTGGAGAAGGAAAAAGCTCTGCGTCTTTCTGCTCCTTCATCAAGCACTGTTAAACATTCCGCTTCCTCCATCAGCTCTATGTTGGCTCAAGCAGACAAACTGCCAATGACTGACAAGAGGGTGGCCAGTCTTCTGAAAAAGGCAAAAGCCCAGCTGTACAAGATCGAGAAGAGCAAGTCCCTCAAACAAGCGGATCAGCCAAAAGCACAGGTATTCCTTTTTCCAAGTTCAATTTTTTGCTAGAGTGCATCTTACTTTGAACTTGCTCTGAAAGTCACAGTAGCTTTTGTATCCTGAGTGAGAAGAATTAATGTGCCAAGCAAAGCAGCTGTTAGTGCAACAGATGGCAAATGATTAGAAAACAAGGAGCCCTGGGCAGAAGCTGAGGGGAAGAGGGAGCTGCTGTATAGTGAACTCAGGGGGGAGCTGCGTGTGTTTTAGAGACCAGTATGGCATAGCTGCTTATTGGGTTTCTCTGAATAAATCTAAGCAAAGTGATGGTCTAGAGTAGTACTGTCTCTGAAAAGTGCAGTTCCAGCAAAATGCGGTGTCTCTCTTGGCCTTGACATTTCTTGTGGACCCTCCTTGAGTGTAAGGCTGGCTTCTGAAGAGCAAGTTGTTCCCTTAGTCTCTCTTGGTTTTTAACTTTGCACAGTGATCTGTCACTTATGAGAGGGAAGAAAATCCATTGGGATTTCACCTCTGATTTGGGGGACTGCTTCCTACCATTTTCCTCTTCTCCCTCTCCCCCACACCAAACCCACCCTTTTCTGCAGTCCTCTTTACCTACCAGAAAGGGAGGTGAGATACACTTTCAGGGAATACTTTTTATTTAAACTTTTCCTAACATCATTAGTGTTGAAAATCACTAGCACATATTTCAAATAGAAAATTCTCCAACTGGTGTCTCCAAAATGAAGAAGTATTTACTTCTGTATGTCTGACCTGGTGTAGCAGAAGCCCAGGCCCTCACAGTTGCTTGTTTGGGGTAGTTCTTTTGGTGGGAGATATTCCAGAATCTTATGATCAAAACACAGAAAATGGCACTAAAATGCTGCATTTGTTTAGCACCTAGTAAACAGAAGCCCTTCATCTGAGACACCAGCATCTGCAAAGCTCTCAAACAGCCTCATTTACTTCTGCCTTCTGCTGGATCAGTCAGCACTGAGTGCTGGTCCAAATCCAGTGGACTGATATTTGTGATGTCAGTGCCTTGATAACATGGCTTCATGAGCAAGTTGGTTTTCCAGTAGCGGACAGAAACTTACCTTGTAGCTCCAACTGAGTAAAACCTCTTGCTCTCTTGCATTTATCCTCCCTTGGATAGCTGAGGCTTAGAAGGCTGAATCTTTGTTTTTGTCACGATTCTTACAAAGTGCAAGCTAAGGTATAGTTTATCTCTGTTTAGAAGTTTCCATTACATGTTTCTCAGCCTCGTTTTGGTACCTTTCTTAAGAATACTGTCTGTTGTCATGTTCTGAAATCTAGGGGCAAGAGAGTGATTCATCAGAAACATCAGTCCGAGGACCACGAATAAAACATGTTTGCAGGAGAGCAGCTGTTGCGCTGGGCCGCAAGCGAGCAGTGTTTCCTGATGACATGCCCACTCTGAGTGCCTTACCGTGGGAAGAGCGGGAGAAGATACTGTCTTCCATGGGGAACGATGGTGAGTTGGGATTTCTAGGTTTTGTCTGGATTTGTACAAAGTCAGCTTCTGTTGACTGCTTACAATGAGGACTTCAAGTGATTAACAAGGGAAAAATATGTTAGAGCTCCGGGCTCTCTATTACAGTGCCACTCAAACAGGGTTAATCCTTTCAACCACTGGGAATTGTGTCAAATACATGTGTTCTGCACCAAACTTGTGTTCTGCAGAGGGGGGTGTGTGCATATACACATGTACACATCTGTGTATACACACGCTGACATACGAGTGTATACACACTCGTGTGGTTCTGCACATGAACTTAGACTTCTTGGACTAAATTAGACACTCCTGAAACATTCTTTAACATCAGCAAATTCACATTAGAAATGTTCTCTTGATAGATAAGTCATCGATAGCTGGCTCAGAAGAGGCTGAACCTCTTGCTCCACCTATAAAGCCCATTAAACCGGTTACCAGAAACAAGGCACAGCAAGAACCTCCGGTGAAGAAAGGCCGGCGCTCCAGGCGCTGTGGGCAGTGTTCGGGCTGTCAAGTTCCAGAGGACTGTGGTGTCTGCACTAACTGTCTAGACAAACCCAAGTTTGGTGGGCGCAATATAAAGAAGCAGTGCTGCAAGTAAGTGAGAAACTATGCCTGCACTGACTGGGATAAGTGTACCCTCACTCCGGGCCAGGAACAGCAGATTTGCCCTGTAGTATGGGCTTGGAGTGAGCTTGGCCTGGGCTGGGGCTGGATCAAAGCAGGGGACTATAAACAGCTTAAGAGTCAAGATCCCAAATCAAGATGAGCTTGTTATGAGCTCTTTCTCTGGAGGTCACTTCTGGTTTATTCTCCCCAGTTTGACGAAACTGGGATTGAGAAGTGTTTGGTGTGAGACCAGAGGCTTCTGTTATGGGATTTTGCAAGGGAGGCAATGTAGACATAAATATTTTTCTCTTATTTTCCAAACTGCATTCATGAAGAGCTTGTGTTTTCTAGATGATACTTATCTGCCTTATATACACTTTGTATATCAAAGATGTCTCTAGGTGTCATTAAGAAATACCACTCTTCTTTGATATCTCCTGTCATTTTTTGTACATATCCCTTAGATTGAACATTTTTAAATTGCTGCATTAAATTGATTTTACCAGGCTAGATAATCTATCTGAAAGGACAGCTGCTAAAGCAACACCAGTAGGTTGTTGTGGTATGAGAGCTGTTTATAAAGCCTTGCTGTGAGAATTGCTGTGTGAGAGTACTCTGCAGGCTGGAAGAAGTCTTGCTCTCAGCAGCTTTGCCCAGACCTCAGGCTGGGTTTCAGAGCCACAGGCCCTCCTACAAGAACAGACGCAGAAACAAAGCCTGGCCCAACATACAGAAGGCATTACATGCTAAGTATAAGACAAATAGGGAATAAAGCTGAATAAAGTTAACAAAAGCCTTGATCTCCTAAACCAGTCACACTCCAAGAGTACTTGATTTTGTCTGAACAAAAGTAGTGCTTATATTGATAATTTTATTTTCAGTTCTTCATGTTGAGTATTTATAGACTGTCCTCTTAATGTTTGCATCTTTATTCTGATTTCATGACATGTTCTTTATTTTTAGAATGAGGAAATGTCAAAATCTACAGTGGATGCCTTCAAAAGCTTATCTCCAGAAGCAAGCTAAAGGTAGGCTAAAGCACAAGAGAGAAGTTTTCATTTCATAGGTTTTGCTCTCTGTGCTGTTGTTGTGACTGCACTGAGCTTATAAAGGTTATTTTACAAGGAGCCACCCTGCCTGCACTGATGGCAGATGAAAGGGGCAGGAGAGATGTGGGTGCTGACAGCATTTGTACTCCCCTGTGTCTCTCAGCACTGGACTGGTAGTTTTGTTTCCTTTCTTTTGATTCATTTTCCTTCCTTTTCCTTCCTTCCTCACAAAGTCTGCTCGCAGCTCTGAATCTGTGCTGCTGCAGGAGGATGTTGCTTACTGCTGTCTCAGAATAGGGGTCCAAGGTATAAGAATACAGATTGAAGCACAAGCCAAGTGCATTAGTTTATTTTTTGAGTACAGTTTTTTCTTTCATATGACAGAATGATGAAGTTCTGAATCAAAGTGTCCGTATCGTTGTTTCAAAGAAGCAGCAAATTATTTGAAGTCACACCAGTTTGTCTTTTTGCTTTATCTCTGCTTCTTCTTCCTAGCTGCAAAAAAGAAAGAGAAGAAATCTAAGACAAATGAGAAGAAAGAAAGCCATTCTGGAAAAAATCAGTTGGACTCTGGACAGAAACAAGCTCCTCAAGCTGTCGCACCAAGAGAAGACAGTGCTGGGAAGAAGAGCAGTGAGCCTGCCCGTAAGCCTGTTGAGGAAAAGCATGAGGATGGGAATTCCTCCGTTCCCGTGTCAGAGCCCAAACCAGTTCCTACATCTGGTACCAGAAAGACTGGCAAGCAGACATTCCAGCAAGTCCAGCTCCCTCCTTCTCAGCCACCGAGCTCAGGGCCTTTGAAAAAAGAAGCACCTAAACTTAGCACTTCTGAGCCCAAGAAAAAGCAGACTCCCCAACCAGAAATAGGTAAATGGGACTATTTATCCTCAGTATGTTTGAGTCGTGTTAAGTAACAATATTAATACCAGTAAAAACTGTTGGGTTTTAAATATGATAAATGCTTTGTGGTGTGGTGAAAGTACAGCAGATTATTTTGAAAATTTTGCTTAGAACTGGCTTCTGTTTTGTTGAGCCACAGAGTATGTTGGGGCAGGGAGAAGGATGGCCATCCTGGTTGGGACTGAGTCATGTAGCTGTGGCAGTCTGGAAGTATGTTTTCAATACTGTTAAACCTGTCAACTTCCTAGTCTGAATGTGAAACCAGGAGGATGTAATCTTTAACACAAAAGCATAGTCCACTATTGGATGTAGTGCAGAGCAGAATGAACAGTGACCAGCCAGGCAGCTCTGGGATTTCTGTGGCTTTGCACCCACAGTGCTCCAGATTGTTAGCAGAGCAAACTCTGCTAGTCATGCCTCCAGGAGACTGCTCATAGTTGGTGAGGTGCAGCCACAGAAGAGGGTGGAAAAGTTCTAGTCTAAAACTCATCGCATGTTACCCAGCTGATTTTTTTCCCTTTTCTTCTCTACAGGTGGCTGTTAGTTACTTGAAATACTCATAATTTTTCCCCCCCTTCCTAGGCACAGAACAAAGCAAACAGAAAAAAATTGCTCCCCGTCCAACTTTCCCTGTGAAACAGAAACCAAAAGAAAAGGTGAATACTGTTTTTTGTACAGTCAGTAAAATTTCAAGCACCTGGAACTTCTCTCTGTCTAGGAAGTAGAACCATCTTGCGTAACCCTTTGCAGATACTTTTTTATATTTGGTTCTTAAAGATGTTAGGTTTTTCCTTGTTGGCTGTATATGGATACCAGAAAAACCTGGTCTATGCCTAAGATTCGGCTTAGGTGTTATTTTGATCTCGAAGACTTGTGCACTGGGGGGTGGAGGCTAGTTTTTCCATAAAAAATGGAACTACCTTTGTATCAGAAACAGCTCCGTCGTGGAAAAAAAAATAATAGTCTTATTTAAATATGAGGGAGAAGTGCATAGGGCCTGATTACACCCAGAGTTGCCCCACTGCAGCAAAAGACCAACCCGCGCTCTGGTGGGAGAGAACAACGTGATGGTAGAGGAAACTGCAGTACATGGAATTACAACTGTAATTGCATGTGGAATGCTCTTAGGGAATGGTTTGTGGAACGGTCACTTCCCTGCAGCTTCGACACACTCATTAATTCTGTGCTGATTTGGGGGTTTGTCTGTGAATTATCTACAGCATCGGATATAACAGCAGGGTAAGTTCTAATGTCCGGGGTTGAGATTAATGCAGGCTCCTTTGCTTGACCAGGAAAAGCCCCCTCCTCTAAGCAAGCCAGAGAGCAGCACGCTGAACTTGCTCAGCACTCTGACTAACGGCAGCAGTTCCAAGCAAAAGCCACCTACAGATGGAGTCCACAGAATCCGAGTGGATTTCAAGGTAGAGGACAAAATGTTTTAAGTATTTGAATGTTCCATGGCTCTAGACACTGGAACTAGAGTCCCCTGAGAGTGCTGAGTTTGTGTGTCTGGTACCTTTCCCAGGGAACTGCAAATAGGAGCCTCATGAAGTCACTTGGTTGATTCTTAGAAGCTTGTTATGCCTTTTTTTTCCTTATAATTAGAGTACTGGATGAAGAGACACTTAAAGCTTTAAAACCTTAACTGTCAATGTGTGAGGATGAGCAAGAATTTGAGGTTTATGAAGAATTATTCCATTAAGATGGAACTTTAAATCCTTACCACAACTTGAGCCAACAAGATATGGGGAAAATGTTAGTAACTTGTAATTCACAATATTTGGGGTCTATTTGGGGTTTTAAAATGATAAATCATGTACTTTTTTGAACAACACTGTTGAAATAATAATAAAAATTAATATTTTCCTAATAATTTTTTAGTCCATCTCTAAGTGTTGATACTGGAGACTATAGTGAGATCTCATAAATGTTTTATACAAATATGGAGCTTAAATAAAGTACAATTCTTCTGAAATTTCATTTTTAGTAATAATTGTGCAATTGTGAAAAGCGTTGTCTTGTTCCTCAGGTTTGCTTTCCATAGAAGGAAGGCTCTAGCAGGCACCGAGCGCTCTTGGCAGGAGCAGCGCTGAGGTGTGACTCCCAAAATACACTGTAAAGTAGAGGTAGACGTTGAAATTATTTCAGTTTGAGACTTCTTGATCACAGGCCCAGAACGTAAAAAACAGCAATCATGTGAGCACTTTGTACTGATGTTATATGCCTTGTCCTGCATGGTGATGTGTCCTTTTGTACTTTCAGGAGGACTGTGAAGTGGAGAATGTTTGGGAGATGGGTGGGTTAGGCATCGTCACCTCGGTACCTATTACTCCCAGGGTGGTGTGTTTTCTCTGTGCCAGCAGTGGACATGTGGAGGTAAAGCATTGTGTTCTGCTGTTGATGACTTAGTTACAGCACTGTGTTGTTACAAAAATAAATAAAAATTATAATGACTGTAATTCAGAAGAAATTAAAATAATACATGTAAATCTCTCCTTGCTAGAATTTGTCCCAAGATACTCAAGTGCATGGTATTTAAAATCATTTTAGAAACTTCTTCAGTGCTTACTTTGGAAGTGCATTAAGTGTGAAGAATAGCATATTTGAGAGCATCCATGTCTCTGAATTTTTGAACTCACATCTAATGTAATGCAGAAGATTTGCTCTCTTTTAACTGGAAATAAGAAGGGCTTGCCCTATGGTGCAAAAGGGCTTTAGGCAGCAATGCCTTTCCCAGGTGTGTCTGTACCTGCAAATAGCTGCAAACTGTTACAGAAACATGACTGGAAAGCTTCTGGTGCTGCCCGAGGAGCTGGATTGAGATGTGTTAAATGCATTTCCAGGTGTAGATAGGTGCCTTCTGAGCATCTTCAGCTGACCTGGGAAAGTGATAACTCTAGGATAGTCTGGGTTCTGGTGAGTGGACAGTACTAGGGAAGAGGGGGTTAAGTTCTGGATGTGGACATCAGTGCACTTGAGGTCATGAAGGTCCAGTGGGGCATGGAGCCATGCCCTTTTCAGTCAGGGTGCTCCAGGCAACAAACAATTTCCGTGTCCCCTGTGAGCCTACAGTGTTCATGCCCTGAGAGTGACTGTTTTTCCAATATGACCAGCCTTGTAGGGGATACAGAGAAATTAGAAGAGCTTTCTAATGGCCACCTGGGCTGAACGGAGGAAGATACTTTTTGTTCTGCATGTCCCTACTTTCTGCACTAAATGTGTCTTCTGGTGCAGTTGGCTTGTGTTACAGGGAGGGAACAAGAAAGGGAGATCCTGAAGAACCCTGCAAGGCTTTGTCGATGCTCAGAGCACTTAGTTAGCAGGTACCAGACTCCTGGTGGCTGCGAAGTGTCCAGTCTGTATTTGGGTTTATCTGAAATACGCGCTCAGTTTCCCTCCTAAAATGTGACAGTAGGAATGCTTGTTCTGTCAGTTGTAAAGCAGAATTCAAGTAGTTTGGAGCACAAGGGGGTTTATTTGGGAGCTTCAAGCAGCTTCTGCATTGCTAAAACCTGCTTCTCCCTCCCTTGCAGTTTGTGTATTGCCAGGTCTGCTGTGAGCCCTTCCACAAGTTCTGCCTGGAGGAGAGCGAGCGGCCCCAGGAGGACCAGCTGGAGAACTGGTGCTGCCGTCGCTGCAAGTTCTGCCACGTGTGTGGGAGACAGCACCAGGCCACCAAGGTACCCCAGAACTGCTGGGAGACCCAGCAACACCCCCACTGGTCCCAGGGCTCCTCTTGCTCCAGAACTTGGCGAGGAGAGCTGAGGGGCAGAGTCTGCACACTGGGGAGGAGACCTCTCGAGTTGCTCCAATGCAGTTTCTTTCTCGTGCTCCAAATGGGGGATTCAATAAAAAATTAAAATGTCCAGGATTTTGCATACTTTTGCAGGGTCTCTGTTCCAATGCTTTTTCCCCTTATTCTTGTAGCAATTGCTGGAGTGTAACAAGTGCCGAAACAGCTATCACCCTGAGTGCCTGGGCCCAAACTACCCAACCAAACCCACCAAGAAAAAGAAAGTTTGGGTGAGGCGTTTTAATTTCTTTTTTGGAAAATTCATTTATTGACTGATCATAACGCACCAGAGCTCTGCAGAGCTCTGATGCAATTGCTCAGCTTTTCAAGCCAAGGTGCCTGTTGCATCGGAAGGTACATTCAGAAACAGATAATGAGGTGGCTGGTTGATAAGATGTTCTGAACAAGCAGGGGTTTTAAAGAGGTTACACCTTTTTTTAGTTGTAGTAGATCTTCTGATCATAGTAAGTCTTTTGATCATAGTCCCATAAAGTGGAAGAAGCTCTTTAGAACGGAAGCATTTACCTTGTTAACAAATCTGTTGATATTGGTGTTGAGAGACAATTTGGATTAATGTCCTAATTTGCATCTTTCAAGCTTTTGTTCTAAACAAGTGCCAATAGTGTATTTCCTACTAGGAGTTTGTAGGTGTTTTCTACTATGATACATAAAGTTTGTAAACTTTTAAAAGAAGACTTTGTATTTTAGATCAGAAGAAATGCCACAACTACATATGCTGTTTTATGTGAGGGAAAGGTGATATTTTCTTCAATGCAAATATGAAGGACAGAAAAACTATACTGCAATTTGGTTTAACGTTTTTTCTTCTTGCATTATTACCATCTTACCATAAAAGGAGTGAGCTCTGTTCTTTTTGGTGAAAGTTTCAGCATTTGAAACTCCTTGTTCTGTTGGATGAGTTCTCAGTGCTCGTTAAATAAAGTTATGAAATGTGTTGTTTGCACAGAAGGCACAGGAACTGCTGGATAAAAGCATGTAACTCTTGCCAAATGCATTCTTTTTCCAGATATGTACCAAATGTGTTCGCTGCAAGAGCTGTGGATCAACAACACCAGGCAAAGGGTGGGATGCACAGTGGTCTCATGACTTCTCCCTGTGTCACGATTGTGCCAAACTCTTTGCTAAAGGTACATAAAGTTGTGACTCTTTACAGCAGGAGCCTCCTCAGCTGCTTAGTTTTGAATCAGTCAGTGTCAGTATGAGTGAGCAGAGGGCCAGCATGACAGCTGAGCTTGGCACAGTCCAGGCAGCAGAGCAGGCTGGTTAAGGTCAAGCCTGAAAGAGCATGTAACAGTTCCTGTCAAGGCCAGGATCTTAGAGCATGCAATGGCTCACCAAAGTCACCACTGCTTTATTGTCAGAGTTTGGGGCTTTCAGCATGTAAACTCTGTGCCATGTGAAGGAATTATTACACACCTGTTAGCCCAGGATTTCAAGTAGCAGTTGAGGAAAAGACATTTTAATGTATTCTGGACTTAAAAGCAACAAAATTTCTATTGTAAAGTGGTTGTTTCCTGTATTAGTTGCTGTACATGATGCCTTTGAACCTCAAAGGGGCATTCTTGGGAAAAATCCCAGCATAGAAAATCTTAACTGTCCCACATAATTTCTTGCCTGTGTGTCATCTTTTTCCTTTCATTTTGCTCTTGCATATAATATTTTGTTAGTCTTACCACGCCCAAAAAATGGGCGCCCAGCCATGGGATTCTAGAGTAGGCAGTGGTCTTTCAAAGTTATTTGTTGTAGCCTCCTGACAGTAGATGGGACTGTGCTGGCAGCTTACTGGGAAGGGTGTTCAGAGCTGCTTGGTGCACAAGGAAGTAACCACCCAGCCTTTAAGATGTGTGTGGAGTCCAAACTCCTGATGAAATCTGATTATGTTTGCAGGAAATTTTTGCCCTCTCTGTGACAAATGCTACGATGATGATGACTATGAGAGTAAGATGATGCAGTGTGGGAAATGCGACCGCTGGGTCCACTCCAAATGCGAAAACCTTTCTGGTAAGGAAATCCTCATCCCATCAGTACTAAAGAACACAGGGTAGTGATTAGATCAGAGCAATCCAGTCCTGGACCTTTCTACTAGAGTGTTACTTTAACACCCTCACTTGTGACCTACCTGAAAAATACCTGTCAAGTTGGTGACAGGTAAACCAGTGCTAATACCAGTGACATCCTGAAAGCACAGGACTTGCTTCAAAGGCAGTGTCACTCAGTTAGCTGCAGAAGGGGCTTTTGTTACCTGAAAAGTATTTCAGTTAGGAAGTAAGTGCAGGGCAGGGGCTTTTCCCTGTATCCATCCTTCAGTGAAGTACTTCAGATGGTTATCTTATCTTCTTTTGTCTCCAGATGAAATGTATGAGATACTGTCCAACTTGCCTGAGAGTGTCGCGTACACCTGCATTAACTGTACCGACCAGCATCCTGCAGAGTGGCGTCTGGCACTGGAAAAGGAGCTGCAGGTTTCCCTGAAGCAGGTTTTAACAGCCCTGTTGAATTCCAGAACTACCAGCCACCTGCTGCGGTATCGACAGGTGAGCTGGAGCTTCTGTCCTCTTAGCGTTAGTCCTGCTTGTGATGTGCCTGGCATTCACTTGAGCTGTGGTATTGCTGTGCCTCTTCCTGCAGAAGTGTCTGCATCATATTTGGAACAACACATGCTGTGATTTATTTATATTTTTTCTTTATTTTGTTCATTCCTGTGGAAGCAAAGAAGTGGGTATCTATGATACAACTTGTGAAGCTGAAAAAATATAGGGTAAAGTTCTTCAAGGAATGGGAGGATTTTGCTCTGTGATGGTGAAGGTGCTTTTCTGACAGAAGAAGAGGATCTTAGTCTTGAAATATGCATTCAGAAATAAGACTTCTGAACAATGGGTTTGATTCTTATAGCTGATGGCTTTGCCCTGCTGTGCACCTTACAGGTCATAGCAGGAAGCTGCTTAAGAGCTTTTCATTGTTCCTACGTTTTGGACAGAAATCAGAACTCGGGTCTCCTTTCATTCACATTAGCGAGAATCTCTGGGCCAATAAATGTGCTTGGGAGTGTATCATGAGGAGCAGCTACATTTCAATAGCCAACATCCCTCTGTCTCATTGCTGGTGTTCACAGGCAGCAAAACCACCTGATTTAAATCCTGAAACAGAAGAGAGCATCCCATCCAGAAGCTCTCCTGAGGGTCCTGATCCTCCTGTCCTAACAGAAGTCAGTAAACAGGAGGAGCAGCAACCTCTGGATCTGGAAGGAGTGAAAAGAAAAATGGATCAAGGAAGTTACACATCTGTGGTATGTCAAAGTTTTCATGTTCCACTCTATTATGCTATAGACTCTGTGAATTGCTTTATGACCTGTGGTGTTTATAACTGAGCAGGCTTAAGCCTTTTCTTCAGGAACACAGAAGCAGGTTATCGTGCTGCTAAAAATAATTCTGGCTGGCACTGATGTTGATGTTGGCCCAGAGACAAGTAATTGATGCTGTTGTAGGGCTCTCTGTAACCAGCAGTGATACTTGGTTAGACCCCATTTGCTCTTAGTCAGGTGTTTATGTAGATGGAAACAGGACAGGTCATCCTTCATGTGGAAATTTTGACTGAAGGCCTGACCCAATAGCTCTGCTGCTGTCAGTTAGCTGAAAAGGAAGGAATTCATGGGTGAAGGGGTGACTTATTCAAGGGTCAGTTACAGAAAATGCTAGTGTTGAACAAATCAGTTCTCTTTGCAGAGACCAGCCTTTTACTTTTTTCCCCCTACAGAATCTGTAATCTTTGAGGAACACTGTATATTGCAAAGTGCTTGACAAATGTTGATTGTGCCAGATTTTGACCAAATCCTTCTGAGGTAGCTAGTTTAGTGGATGTAAAACTGGTCAGAAGTCAGCTCCTTGTAGAAGGAAGAAGTGAACAGTTGTGGGTGTAGCAGCTCTGCCAGACAGTTTGCAAATGTAGAGGGCTGCTTGATTCTTCACAGCCAAATTCTCTTTCTGCTTTTAAGTCATGCTCTTGTCCAATCTGATAGTCATCTAGATGCTCATTTGATGCCCTAAAGGATTAGTGGATGGTGTAGCTGTGCAAAAGACAATCCTGTTAATGTGAAGTTTTGTGGGTTTCTTACAGTTGGATTTTAGTGATGACATTGTGAAGATAATTCAAGCAGCCATTAATTCCGATGGCGGGCAGCCGGAGGTTAAGAAAGCCAACAGCATGGTCAAGTCCTTCTTTATTCGGGTGAGATGGGCTACAGTTATTTTGAAATCTGCTTGGTATCCTACCACTGCTTGTTGCTGTTGGAGTCCAAAGGGCCATCACACTTGCCCTTGCTTGGGTCTTTCCAGGAATAAAATAATACATTGTCAGAGTTGTTGATGTTAATGAAATGTTACTAGTTGTGCATTTACAGTAGATCTTGGCTGAATGTCTTTGAATTTTTGGGTATGTTGTCTAACTTTTCTAATGGGTTGTTGTTTTCCTTTAGCAAATGGAGCGTGTTTTTCCATGGTTCAGTGTAAAAAAGTCCAGATTTTGGGAGCCAAATAAAGTAACAAGCAAGTAAGTAACTGTTCTGTATCCGACTGTGACACCCTGCTGTTTGCCAGCTGTCCAAGCAAAACGTATTGAGAGAGCCTGTTGTGGGGTTGGGATTTCTGGTTTTCTTTTTTTTTTTTTCCCCATGGGAAGTTACACATTAATCCCATTCCCAAGTTTTGTACATGCTTCCTTGTTCTAAAGCAGAACACTTTTTAGAACTATTTACAACTATTTAGAACTAGATATTACTGTGTGTTGACTTGTCAGTCCTGTCCTTCCTTCTCTCTCTTCCTTCTCACACCCCCACTTGGGGTGGCTCTCCTGCACCTGTTACCCTCCAAAGAAACAGACACATCACAAACCTTAAAATGTGAGTGGTCACAGCCTTTGTGGGGACCACATGTAGGCTGTAGGTAATTAAATGAGTTATTAGAGGGGGAGATGTCAGGTAGGCCCTGGTAGCCAGGGCACAAGGTCCTCTAGTGCAGCCGGGTGTGACACTGACTCCTTGCTCCATCTCAGCAGTGGTATGTTGCCAAACGCGGTGCTGCCCCCGTCGCTCGACCATAATTATGCTCAGTGGCAGGAACGTGAAGAGAACAACCGCACTGAACAGCCCCCTCTGATGAAGAAAATCATTCCAGCTCCAAAACCCAAAGGGCCTGGAGAGCCGGATTCACCAACTCCTCTACATCCTCCTACACCTCCCATCTCTGGTAAGAAAACCAATGGCAGCACTGCCAATCCCAAATCCGAAGCACTTTGGTCCAAAGCTCCTCATAGTAAAGGGAGGGTGGTATTAGTTCTGAATGCAACTGTCTTGAGACCTCTGTGACCTGAAATCATTCGGAGGCTGTTACACACAAGGTGTTTCTGAGCTAAGCTTGGATGCAGGAATGCTTTTGCCCCTGAATGGGGGCTATGTGGAGGCTGATGTGTGCTTTGCTTTCCAAGCTGGCTATTGAAAACTCTTTTACCCTGTTCTCTTACTGACAATCTCTCCAGATGAATTTTTGCTTTCCTGAATTTCAAGAATGAACACTGTTCTCTCTTTTAACTCTAAGGCTCTGACAGAAGCAGAGAGGATAGTCCTGAACTGAACCCACCTCCAGATGTAGAAGACAACAGGCAGTGCGCGTTGTGCCTGAAATATGGTGACGACAGTGCTAATGTGAGTATGTGCCACGTGCCCATTTCCATAGGAGCCCATTTAAGCAGTGCTGTAGGTTTGGTACTGTGGATAGGCGGGATGGGTTTTATGCATGGTTGTGTCTCATAGAAATTTGAAAAAAAAACATTTCCTTCTGTTCTTTAGGATGCCGGGCGTCTTCTCTATATCGGCCAAAACGAATGGACACATGTGAACTGTGCTTTGTGGTCAGCAGAAGTGTTTGAAGATGATGATGGTTCTCTAAAAAACGTGCACATGGCTGTCATCCGGGGAAAGCAGCTGGTGAGTACAAGCAAAGAACGTTTCGTTAAACTTCACACTGATTTAGAATCACAGAACCAAGACAGGAGCCCAGCTAAAAGATGCCCTGTGTGTGTGTTTGTTCTGCTCTGTCCTTTCTTGCAGTATTTTTTTAACACTATAACAGTACTGAATGAAGGTATTTGAAAAGTTGTTTTATCATTGCTCAGTTCAGAAATATTGTGGAGATAAAGTGAAGCTTGCAAATGTGAGAGTTGGATATGGAGCTGAAGCAGGAAAGTCTGAGGCCTGGAGGAACCAGTCCACAAAAGTTCTGTATGAGGGATCCTTCTTCCTCTTACCTCCTCCTCCATGTCTCGCTTTTGTGTGTGAGTCACTGTAGTGAAATGGAACGACAATGAAGTGGGAGATCAGGCATTAGTCTAAACTTCTGTCTGTGCGAAAAAAACAACAGTAATTGTGGTCTTGTTTTAGAAGAGATTAAATTTTAACTTTTTTTTTTTTTTGCTTTTGCAGAGATGTGAGTTCTGCCAGAAGTCAGGCGCCACAGTAGGCTGCTGCCTCACTTCCTGTACCAGTAACTATCATTTCATGTGCTCACGAGCCAAGAACTGTGTCTTTCTGGATGATAAGAAAGTTTACTGCCAGAGGCATCGTGACTTGATCAAAGGAGAGGTGAGATTCTTCTGTCCTGGTCTGCCTCACACTCTGAAGGTGGGGTTAGCCTGTAACTATGAGCACTTTTTAGAAGTTCATGTTGAGTGTGTTCCTCACGAATGAGGGCTGGACCGCAGTGCTCTTCGAAAACTGTCAGTGGTACAAATGGCCTGGGGCAGTTTGGCAAGTGGTGCTGTGTGGCAGTTCAAAAACCAAAAGATCAAACTGAGGATTGAGTAGGACAGGCTGCACAGTGTACATGTGGTGGTTCCTTTAATGAGTAGTTTTGTGGTTTCTTATTCCAGGTGGTTCCTGAGAATGGGTTTGAAGTTCTTAGGAGAGTTTTTGTGGACTTTGAAGGGATCAGTTTGAGAAGAAAATTTCTTAGTGGCTTGGAACCAGAGAACATCCACATGATGATTGGTATGATCTAGTCTCTGGATACTTGATCCACCTTTGGTGCTGGAATGTGGTTCACAGAACTATTCTGTTCCTCTCTCTGCTCAGGTTCAATGACAATAGACTGTTTAGGAATTCTGAATGACCTCTCAGACTGTGAAGATAAGTTGTTTCCCATCGGCTATCAGTGAGTATAAACTGTTTCATGATTTGATGTCTTTCAGTATATTTCATGCCAAACCAGAACTGAAATAACATGTGGGAAAATTGACTGTAGCTTTCCTACACTGCTGAGGAATCTCTGATTAAGCTGGGTGTGCAGCATGTTTTGCCAGGAGGCCTTTGGCCCATGTAGTTTTGAGAAACTGAAAATTTGAAACAGGAATGAGGTTTACTCAACTGTTGATTAAATTACTTTATGTTTGAATTATCTTCCAGGTGCTCCAGGGTGTACTGGAGCACAACAGATGCCAGGAAGCGCTGCGTGTATACCTGCAAGATCATGGAGTGCCGACCTCCAGTCATAGAACCTGACATTAACAGCACTGTAGAGCACGATGATAACAGAACAATTGCCCATAGCCCAGTTTCCCTTACAGGTAATCTTTTAAGGACTTTATAGAAGTATATTCTCTGTATGGTTTTGCCAGAGTGCATCTCTTAAACAGATTTGGACTAGAATCCATTTCAGGCTTCCAAATTATGTTACAGCATCTTAAGACTTTAAGGTCCTGAGTGTACTGCTAACTTTGAAAACTTCAGCCAAACAAACACTGCTGCAGGGGTGGTTTCTAGTCTACAGCTTATAGAATTTTCTAGTGATCTAAAACTTCAAACTGTACTTGAAGTGTCAGTGTTGGTCTGTAATATGGGGGTTCAGTACAATGTTGAATAGTCATATTGTGCTGCTTAAGTATTTCCAAATTGTTTTCATGTATCCCAGGGTAAAGCAGTGAAAGATTTTTAAAACATTTATAGTTGTCATTGTCAACATAGAATTCTAAACTCTATAAATACATAGTGGAATTTGATGTGTAAGCTGAGCATTAATGTATTGCTACAAGTATTTGAAAATGTTCTTATGAGAAGAAACTAGGTATTATCTGATGGCAGATCTTTGACTTTGTGTTCATTTAACAAACACCCTGTTTCTCAGAGTGGAACCTGATAGCAGTATATACTTTATCAGGTCATAGCTTTTAGAGTTCAGTGATGGCTTATACTGTTGTTTCTCTTTTATACAACAACAGAAACTCTACCGAAAGACAGCCAAAATACACCTGAAATTGTAAACCCACCATCACCAGATCGTCCCTTGCATTCTCAGACCTCTAGTTCCTGTTACTATCCAGTGGTCTCAAAGGGCCCCAGGATCAGAGCGCCAAGTTATCCATCCACACAGAGGTCTCCTGGATCTAGGCCGTTGCCCTCTGCAGGTATTTCTAGTGCTGTTGACTTTGATTGAGGTTTGTTTTGAAAATATTTTTGTTTAGTTTGTGCCTTTTTTTTTGGCTTCCTTCAGAATGGGGTGTTACGTTCTGTTTCTAAAGAAAGGAGTGAAATGGCAATAGGTTTGAGGAGAGGAAAGTTCTGACAAAACACAGTAGAGATGGCTTGTTGAGAAATGTACAACTGACGCAAACATTCCCCTGGGATAAAGAAGCAGCATTTGGGCAATATAGTAGTAGTGATCCAGAAGAGCTGTGATAAGAGCTGTATTTTTCTAGAGAGAGTCAGAAATGTGGTATTGTAATTCAGTTGCTGTTTCTGTATGAATGACTCATGTTTTGTTTCAAACTGATGTTGAAAATTCCCATCTAAAGTTGAGGTACCAAACCCTGAGATGCAAATTTGTCAGCTCCACGTGGTGAATCCTGGTTGACAGTATCAGGTTTTTAACACTTATCTCAAGTATCATCATTATGTTGGTGCTATTTGGCTGAAAGGTTTTGTTGGGTTCTAATTTCTTGTGTTTTATATGAAGGAATAGGGTGTGCATTGATTGTGGAGGTTTCAGGTCATCTGACAGTCTTTCTTGCCTTCTTTTCTCAGGAAGTCCTACCCCAGTGACCCATGAAATAGTGACAGTAGGGGATCCTTTGCTGTCCTCAGGACTTAAGAGCATTGGTTCTCGGAGACACAGCACCTCTTCTTTGTCGCAGCAGCAATCAAAACTCCGAATGGTTTCCCCTGCACGAGCTGGGAACACTTACTCCAGGCATGGTGTGTCTTCAGTTTCCAGCCTGGGGGCCTCTTCAGAACATGAACTGACCGTCAGAAGTACCGACCGCTTTGTGGGGTCGGTGAACACAGGTCCTCCTAGTGCTCCAGTTCAAAGTTGCTCTACCAGTTCAGGCTCCCAGAAAACAGCACCTACAACTGGAAGTAAAACTTACCAGCTGGATGCATCTCCATCTATGGAAGGGAAACATTCCAGCAGTTCAGATTTGATAGCCAAAGGTGCGCCTTCTAAGGGAGAGAAAATGAAAGCGGTGACCTCAAAGGACCCAGATTATTCAGCTCATACTTTTGTCCCTGGAGGAAGCTCCAAAGTGTCCACTCAACCAACCAGTTCATCAGGCACAGAAGCGAATGTTAAAATAGGAACCTTTCAAGAGTGTTCAGGATCATTTTCTTCCAAAGAAGCAATAGCCTTTCCACCTTTGCATCAGAGAGGCCCAAGGAAAGACAGAGATCAGCATGTGGAACCTGTACAGCCAGAGAAAACAACTGTGGGTGATGAGACGGATGCAAAGACCTTGAAGTCTGCTGGAGTAAACAGCAGATCTCCTGCAGCAAGTGAGCAAGTAGTTTCTGCCCCCAGAGAGAGGCGTCAGAAGGGCAAAAAGTTAATGAAAGACAGTTTTAAAGAGAAGCATTCTCTGAAATCTCTTACAGAGTCAAGTCAAGCAGTAGGCAGTGATGAAGGAAACCTGAAACCAGAATTTGGCCATCAGGGCTTGGCAACTGAACAAATTAGCCAGAGGTTATGTAATAATATTCCTGCTGAAAAAGCTGGTGAGAAGTCTCCACCTTCACAAGGGCCATCTAAAGGGTCATCAGTGCAGGTTGAAGCAGCCCCTAAGGAATCGCAGGCACCCAGAAAACGCACCGTTAAAGTCACTCTGACTCCTCTCAAAATGGAAAGTGAAAACCAGTCTAAAAATGCACAGCAGGAAAGTGATGCCGAAACTCAGTCTGCTGGGGCAGACCTGGCTGCTCTGGCTGAGCCCTCCTTGGCTTCGGAAAGCCCAGAAGAGAACCCTGTAGTTCAGGGAAGCCCAAATGAAGCGCCAGCACAGGAATCTCAAAATAACACATATGAAAATTTGCCCATTCAAGATAACAACTTGATGCTCCAGGATGGTGCTAAAGCTCAAGAGGAAGGCTCATACAAGCGGAGGTATCCACGGAGAAGTGCTCGGGCCAGATCCAATATGTTCTTTGGACTGACTCCTCTGTATGGTGTGAGGTCCTATGGAGAGGAAGACATTCCCTTCTACAGTAACTCAACTGGCAAGAAGCGAGGGAAGCGTTCTGCAGAAGGACAAGTGGATGGCGCAGATGACTTGAGCACATCAGATGAAGATGACTTATACTACTATAATTTCACAAGGACGGTGGTTTCCTCGAACACGGAGGAGAGGCTTGGATCCCATAGTTTATTCAGGGAGGAGGAGCAGTGCGATCTTCCAAAAATCTCACAGCTAGACGGTGTGGATGATGGAACTGAAAGTGATACAAGTGTCACAGCAACAACCAGAAAAGTCAGCCAGGTAACTAAAAGGAGTGGCAAAGAAAATGGGACAGAGAACTTAAAGATGGATAGGACTGAAGAAGCTGGAGAGAAAGTACAAGTCACCAAGAGCTCCACTGTCCACAAAACTGACCCCAAGATTGATAACTGCCACCCTGTGAGCAGGGTTAAAGCGCAGGGTCAGGACTCACTGGAGGTGCAGCTGAGTTCATTGGAAACAGGCCGCAGGACTCACGCAAGCACACCTTCCGACAAGAACTTACTGGACACTTTCAACACAGAACTTCTGAAATCCGACTCTGACAATAACAACAGCGATGACTGTGGGAACATCCTCCCTTCTGATATCATGGACTTTGTACTGAAGAACACACCATCTATGCAGGCATTGGGAGAAAGTCCGGAGTCCTCATCATCAGAACTCCTGACGCTTGGAGAAGGTTTAGGTCTTGACAGCAACCGTGGCAAGGATATGGGTTTGTTTGAGGTGTTCTCCCAGCAGCTGCCCACTGCTGAGCCTGTGGACAGCAGCGTCTCTTCCTCCATATCAGCAGAGGAGCAGTTTGAATTGCCACTGGAGCTTCCTTCTGATCTCTCTGTTCTGACCACTCGCAGCCCTACGGTGCCCAGCCAAAATCACAACAGGCTCGCTGTCATCTCGGAGTCTTCTCTTTCCTCTTCGGGAGAGAGGTCAATGCTTGCCTTGCCTTCCACAGAGTCTGGGGAAAAGAGAGTGACAGTTACAGAAAAATCTGCCTCAGGGGAAGGCGATGCAGCTCTCCTGAGTCCAGGGGTAGACCCAAGCCCTGAAGGACACATGACTCCCGATCACTTCATCCAGGGTCACATAGATGCAGAGCATATAGCCAGCCCACCCTGTGGCCCCGTCGAGCAAGGGCACGGCAGCAACCAGGATTTAACAAGAAACAGCGGGACTCCGGGTATCCAGGTGCCGGTGTCACCCACTGTTCCCCTCCAGAGCCAGAAGTACGTGCCAAACTCCACAGACAGTCCTGGCCCTTCACAGATCTCCAACGCTGCGGTGCAGACAACGCCACCCCACCTCAAGCCACCCGCAGAAAAACTTCTGGTAGTCAATCAAAACATGCAGCCCCTGTATGTCCTCCAGACTCTACCCAACGGTGTCACCCAAAAGATACAGTTGACACCTTCTGTTAGTTCTGCACAGAGCGTGATGGAGAGCAATGCTTCGGTGCTGGGGCCCATGGGGAGCGGGCTCACGCTGACCACAGGATTAAATCCAAGTTTGCCTTCATCTCAGTCGTTATTCCCTCCCACAAGCAAGGGTCTGCTGCCCATGTCCCATCACCAGCATATACATCCCTTCTCCACAGCTGCTCAGACTGGCTTCCCACCCAACATCAGCAGTCCTTCGCCAGGTCTTCTGATTGGGGTGCAGCCACCTCCCGATCCTCAGCTCTTAGTGTCTGAAGCTAGTCAGAGGACAGACCTTGGTACCACTGCTTCTACACCAACTGCTGCCCTAGGCAAGAAACGGCCCATATCTCGTCTGCAGTCACGGAAGAACAAGAAGCTGGCTCCCTCTGGAACCGCTTCTGCTATAGCTCCTCCTGACATGGTCTCTAACATGACCTTAATTAATTTTGCTCCTTCCCAAATTTCCAACCACCCACTGGATTTGGGAACCATTGCGAATTCAACATCCCAGAGAACTGTCCCCAATATTATCAAAAGGTCCAAGTCTGGTGTCATGTATTTTGAGCAAACATCTTTGCTCCCACAAGGTGGGACCACTACTGCAGTCAGCACGTCTCCCAGCGTTATTGGTCCAGATGCTAGTCACCTCCCAGCAGGGCCTGTATCGGGCCTAACATCGAGTTCCTCGGTGCTGAACGTTGTATCCATGCAGGCCACAGCAGCCCCTACTACTGGCGGGTCAGTTCCTGGTCATGTTCTGGGACAAAGTTCTGTAACATTAACAAGCCCCGGATTATTAGGGGACCTTGGTTCGATAAGCAACCTCCTGATCAAAGCTAGTCAGCAAAGCCTTGGTCTTCAGGAGCAGCACATGACTTTACCACCAAGTTCTGGAATGTTTTCACAACTGGGAGCATCTCAGACTCCATCTACGGCAGCCATGACAGCTGCATCAAGCATTTGTGTCCTGCCTTCAGCACAGACAATGGGCATGACAGTCGCTCCGTCATCTGCTGACCCAGAAGGCTCGTACCAGCTTCAGCACATGACACAGCTCTTAGCCAGCAAAACCGGGGTTGCTTCCTCCCAGCTGGACCTTAGCACGGCTTCGGCAACAACGCAGCTGTCGAGCTTTCCGCACCTGGTTGATGCTCCAAACAACACCGGACTCGAACAAAGCAAGGCTTCCTCATCAGTGATGCATGCCAGCTCAGCATCTCCGGGAGGCTCCCCATCACCTGGTCAGCAGTCTGCAAGTAGCTCCGTGCTGGGTCCCACAAAAATGAAGCCAAAAATCAAACGCATCCAGCCACTGTTAGACAAAGGGAATGGAAAGAAGCACAAAACTTCTCATGCGTGGGCTGGTTCTTCTGAAGTTCACGCTCCTGACAGAGGGGCTGTTGCTGTACCCCAGGTCTTGGCTACAGGGTAAGAGGAGAGTTTGGTTTTGCTCATCCCTGAGGTTTTTTAACAGTATGAGAAAGAATCTCACACTAGTTTCTCCAGCAAATTCTTCAAGTGAAGGCAAATTGTGAAGTGCAAGCTTTGATTCTGATGTGGTGCTGGAAGTGTGATCTGGTTCCTCATATCACAGGAGCAGCTGTTACTACTTGTGTAGTTCTGTGGAACTGGTGGATCTGTTCCTGCTTTCCAGTCTTGTTTAGAGCACACATGGCTTGGCAGGTATTTTGAATGTTCCCAAATCTTTTTCTTCCAGGACTCCTGCTATGAAGGCAGATGCGCAGGATGCAGCAAGCGTAGATCAGCCATCGCAGAAGCCATGTGGGCAGTCTGCAGGGTAAGGGATGAACAGACCTTTCCGTGGGATTCTGCTCACTTGAGCTGAAGGACATTTGTACAGAGAATGCGGGAAGTCTGGCTTTCCTAGTTGAAATGTCTGAGGAGCTTTCAGTGGGGAGCACACTGTCATGTTTAGTTGCAATATGGAACCATTTTGCATTAAGCTGTGTGTAACTCTGGGAGGCTCAGTGCTTGCTGAGGAGACGCTCGTGCAGCGATGCCTGATCGTGTGTTAGCACACATCTTATTCCTGAGTGGGGCTGACACAGAGCAGATCATAGCCTGTGTGAAATTAGGCTGCTGCCCACAGACCAATAGAGGCTGCAGACAGAAATGCTACTGAGTAGAATCATTTTGTTTGTTCATTTCCAATTGAACTGGTATTCGACCTGGAAGAAGGTTCTTTCTGTCTAGTTCTCAAGGTTTCATAGACTACTGCTCAGGATTGGTGAGGAAATGAGTCTGGTTGTTGACTGTTTTTCTCCATGTTCTCTTCCTTCCCTCCCAAGGCAAATGACAGTGCTCCCAGAGTCTCAATCAACACAGAACTCAGTAAATGAGCAAGAAAATGCAGGTACATCACTTCTTCAAACACACCAAGTCTTGGGGTTCTCCAGGACCAGGAAAGTGGTGTTTGAAGTTTTGATTTTTATGTGTCTTGTTCTCTCAAGGAAAGGCTCAGAGATATAACTTGTGTTATTCTTGCTATGAAGGGAGGAAAGGTTTGTTTGCTATTAATAGGTCTTGGACAAATAGTTTTGTCTCTGTTTTTGGTTTGTGAGAATTTCAGCATTTGAGATTTCACACTCTTATTTTGACACTCTAGAATTTTTTCTTGATTGGATGTACTGGTAAAAAGGCAAGTCAGTAAGGCATTTTCAGTTGTGGAACAACAGGTGGAAAAAGCATCATTATTTCCAGTTCCCATCTTCATGCTGGCTCCTGTCTTTTCTAGGCTCAAAAGCTCTCGAGGAAGAAGAGAGCACTTTCAGCTCCCCTCTTATGTTTTGGCTTCAGCAAGAACAAAAGAGGAAAGAGTGTCTTGGTGAGAAGAAACCTAAAAAAGGTTTGGTTTTTGAGATCTCTAGTGATGATGGTTTTCAGATCTGCGCAGAAAGCATTGAAGGTGAGAACCATGCAGTGTTGGTTGTACTGATTTTAACTGTCCTTACTAGAAGTAAAACTGTGACTTTTGAGGGCCTCCTACTTGCTTTTTTATAGATTAAAAAAAAGAGAAATCTCTTGGTTTACAGCCCTAGAACAAGCTTTGTTCCTGACCATGTCTGGATTCTATTTGTTTTTCTTTTTTTTTCAATGGAATATATTCAGTGAAATGTATGTTGCTGTCTCATTTTGTTTTATCAATTGACCGATGGTATTCAACCTTAGTTTGTCAAGAAATAGGCAGTGTGGATCACACAACGGAGTATTGGGTATCCAGACTTTTCCTCCAGACCAGTTGTAGTATACCCTGCCTTCCCTTTATGCCAAAGTGAATTTTGGAGAGGATGGAAGCAATTAAGATCCGAGGGTCTTAATTCATGCCCTGTGGAAGGTTGAAAACTTCATATTCTCCAATTAGTTTATTTAAATATGAGCACCCCAGTGCTCGAATACTCGGTCACTGTTTGTCATCTGTTTGTATGCTGCAGATGCCTGGAAGTCACTGACTGACAAGGTCCAGGAGGCCCGTTCGAATGCCCGCCTGAAGCAGCTGTCCTTTGCAGGTAACACCCTGCCCAGACAAACAGATGTCTCTGTGAGCATCTTGAGGTCTTAAGAGTTTCAATTCAGCTGCCACCTGATTTATGGAGGATAATTTCTTCCCAGTGGAAGGATTGGAAACTCTAACGTGGAATGCAGTAGCTAATGCAGTGCTGCTGTGACAGCTGTGTAGTGCCCCTGCTGTCTGTGACAAGCTGCTGTATCTTCCTGCTCCAAGTCTGCACTGACAGTGTTTGTTGTGCTCTATTTCTTATTCCAGGTGTGAATGGTTTGAGGATGCTGGGGATTATCCATGATACTGTCGTGTTCCTGATTGAGCAACTGTACGGAGCAAAGCACTGCCACAACTACAAGTTCAGATTTCACAAGCCGGAGGAGGCCAATGAACCTCCTCTGAACCCACATGGCTCTGCTCGGGCCGAAGTCCACCTGAGGCAAGTGTGAGTTTTGTTGATGTTGGGGTTAACGGCCCATTGGCTCAATAACTACTGCCATGGCAGGGCAGGAGCAACAAAGCTCCACAGCTCTAAAGCTCTTGGTTAAATGTTACCAACTGGCACATGAAAATCAGTTATTTGGCATCTTTGCAGTCTGCACATTTTCCTGTGCCACTTTGTGGCCTGTTGCTTGGTTTAACAATGCTTTCCTGGCTGGAGCTGTTCTTGGGCTATGCCTTACCCTGATGCACAGGGGCTTTAAGAGAGGACAAAGTGGGGAAGGTGTGAGACAGCAAACATGTCAGACTGTTGTGGCAACCACATGTTTATTTTCAGTCAGTATAACAAACTCCCTTTGGTCTCTTTAAATTGCAGGAAATCTGCATTTGATATGTTCAATTTCTTGGCTTCTAAACACCGACAGCCACCAGAATACAACCCAAATGATGAGGAAGAGGAAGAAGTGCAGCTGAAATCGGCCCGGTATGCAGCAGGGTTTAAAGGTTCAAAGGGGAAAATAATGCTGTGGTGTTAAAGTGAGCAAATGGGGCTTAGTTATGCGTTGTGTGCTTTGATGTGTTTAAACCATGAAAGCTGCCAAGAACTACCAGACATAGAGGTGACTCCTTCAATAACAAGAGAGGTGTCAGCTGAAGGTGACCATCAGACCACTCTGCCTTTGAATGTTTCTTTTCCTTGTAAAACAACGTGATGAGAATTTGGGGAGGAAATTATCTTTTACATATATGTGAAAACACAGCATTTATTTTGACTGCGTTCTCTGTGGGCTGCAGTGTCACAGTGTCTGAATTAATCCATCTTGGAAAGTGCCTCAGATAATATGTGGTTGTCACTTAGCAGCGCCTCTTTGTTCTAGGAGGGCAACCAGTATGGACCTGCCAATGCCCATGCGCTTCCGGCACTTGAAGAAGACCTCCAAGGAGGCAGTTGGTGTCTACAGGTACGGTTTTGCTTTGGTACTGCTGCCTCTGGGATAGGAGACAGTGGAAACTGAAAACTTTCTGCAAAGCCAGACTGCAAAATGCAGGGAAAAAAAAGCAGGCTTGGGCTTTTTACCTCCTCCTCCCTGCCCAAGTTATGTATTTAAAAAGTAATCCTCAGGACAAACCACTTGCTCCATGCTGGCTTACTTTGGCAATAGCTGAGGTGTGTGCCCAGATGTGGGCAAAGAGACCTGGTGTTGTTCTTGTTAGTGTTCTGTTAGAGAAGGGTAACAGTTCCTTGTCATGAATAACTCGTTTTCTGCAGCCTTTGCAATCTGATGTTCCTGAGCTTTGCTTGTCTCATTTGAAATACTCACTTTTCTTGTTGCATTTTAGGTCTCCCATCCATGGCCGGGGTCTGTTCTGCAAAAGGAACATCGATGCAGGTGAGATGGTGATCGAATATTCAGGCAATGTCATTCGCTCCATCCTCACTGACAAACGAGAGAAATACTACGACAGTAAGGTGAGTTTTGGGCTTTTGTAGACGTTCTTAAAGAATTTGGGAGAACTAGAAAGTGGCTGTGAAGGTAGGACAGGCCTATATGAAAACTGTGTTTGGAACATCACAGATTGGGTTTACAGACTACCTGGGATATTTCCATTCTTGCTGGAGCTTTAGAGGCACTTTTGATTCTCTCCTGTGGGCTGGGCGGGGTCTCGGGCCAGTCTCAGTGAGTGCGGGAATGAAATGATTCAGGTGGGAGCCCACGGGGCCCAGTGGAGAGAGGCTGCAGACACACACACAGGCTCAGCTTCGGAGCCGGGCTGTCTGCTGGGGTGGCTGTGCCTGCCCTGCCCACGCTGACCCTTCTCTGTCCTCCCTGTGCAGGGCATCGGGTGCTACATGTTCCGCATTGACGACTCTGAAGTGGTGGATGCCACCATGCACGGCAACGCGGCCCGCTTCATCAACCACTCCTGTGAGCCCAACTGCTACTCCCGGGTCATCAACATCGATGGCCAGAAACACATTGTCATCTTCGCCATGCGCAAAATCTACCGAGGGGAAGAGCTCACCTACGACTACAAGTTCCCCATTGAAGACGCCAGCAACAAACTGCCCTGTAACTGCGGCGCCAAGAAGTGCAGGAAGTTTTTAAACTAGAACTTCCATCAGCTGCAAGTGAGCCCTGGAGGGCCTGGGGCGAACCAAAGCTTCGAGTGAGCCCCTCTCCGGCTGCTTGGACAGGATGGAGAGGCTGGAAGCAGGAGTGAAGATGGGCTGGGCTCAGGGACCTGACTGGCGGCTGTGTTTGTCCGAGTCCACATCTTCATGTCTCGCATGTGCACACTCACCCTTGTGAGAGACACGGGGCGGCTGGAGAAGATCCTCAGCGTGGTTATGTTTTTGCTATTCTCATTTCCCCCTGCCCCCATATTTGTTTCTCAGCATGGGGCTAATGAGTGGGAGAGGGGAGGGGAGGTCAGCCCAGCAGGCGCAGGGCAGCAGCCGTGGGTCCTGTCCCTTTTTATGTCCTGGCTCAGAGCTCTCCTCTGGGTAGCACAGGGTTTGAGTGAGCTTTTCTCCTGGGAAGAGGGGCTGTGTCTTGCCAACAGTTCTCCCCCTGGGGACTGCGTGTCTGCAAAACACTATCTGTGAGCAGGAGGCTGCCCTGCCTGCGCAGGGCTCTGCGGCACAGCGGGCTGGCTCAGCTGCCTTCACAAGGAGAGCAGAACAGAGCAGCCCCCAACTAGACAGAAGGGAGTTTGGCTGGCACCTTGCTCTGAAATCCCTGCCTGAGAGCAGGGGAACTCCTGGCATTCTTTGGCAGAGAGGGCTTGTGCCAACAGTTGGGGTGCTGTAAATCTTTGCCAGCAAAGGCTCCCACTTCAGCACTTCCCTCCCTGGTTGTGTGGGAGGGAAGTGCTCCTCTCTGGATCTTGTCTCCAGCAGCTGGCATCCTCCTCTGCTCAGCAAGCTCCTGGCATTGCCAGCCAGCAGTGTCTTGGTCACCATGGAGCTGGTCCAAGGGATTGGACAGAAGTCTTTAAGGAGAGAGGGGTGGTGCAAGGTGGCCCTGGACTCAGCCACACACCACTGTAGGGCAGGAGCTAGGAAGGAATGGTGTGGGGGCACCCGCTCTGCTCTGCCATGCCACACTGTCCCAGGGCCAGGGGGGCAGGCAGAGGAGTGACCCTGGGCACGTGCCTGTCGTGGTTCGTGGTCTGGGTGTAGTCACGTGTTCCACGAAAGGCACGGGAGGGGCACCAAAATGGAGCCAAAGTTCTCTGCAAAGACAAGGCCAAGCACCAGCCAGCCTTGTCCGTACAGCATCCCAAAACCCATAGGAAATATGTGAGGTGGTGGCTCAGGAACCAAGCGGGGTCTGGATGAGTCTAGGGACACCACCATCCTGGTTGGAGCGGCGTGAGTCCTCCTCCCCACGGGGTCTGCCCTGCGCCTCAGAGCAAAACCTGAGAGAGAAGTGAGAGCCCCTGACAGCGACGACATTGGATTCTGCTCTGTTCTGTTTACAGTTTAGTATTTAAGGTTTTATAAATGTAAATATATTTTGTATATTTTTCTATGAGAAGCACTTCATAGGGGAAAGCACTTATGACGAGGCTTTTTAAACAGTGGTATTATCCTAATTTAAGAGAATCTCTTTTTAATGATTTTTTTATTTTCATAGGACGGTTCTAGGAAATACCTGGCTGGACACAGTCTGAGCCTTTCTCCAGAGGGGGGGTTGCTTTAGTTTTGTTTTCTACTCTTGTTCTGCCTTTTTGACTTCAGTAACTGTCTCCAGGAGGGTTGGCTGGACCTTAAACTGTACTTGCCTGTAAAGATGGGGGCAGGAGGGAGAGCTGCCCAGCGTGGGAGGAGTTTGGCTCTGTAGGAGGACAGTCTGTGCCCCGGGCAGGAGGCGACTCCGCCTTGCTGTGCACTAGCGGAGGGTTTAAAAAAAAAAAAAAAGCGAGGCCGAATGAGAGACCTGACCCTCGATGCCTCTTTTCTGGGATGAAAGAGGCCGGTCTGGGGCACGTGCCTCCTCCTTCAGTCTCTCCCTCAAAGGCAGATGGGTTTTTCCGCAGAGAGGGGAAAGCAGAGAGTGCTCTCTCTTTCCTGAGCTGTCCCTGTGGGGTAGGTCAGCGGCCGTTCCAGGAGCCGGTGGGTCCGAGGGCTGCTCTGAACCGGCACCAGCAGTTGGTGGGGAAGGGACCAGGAACAGCTGCTGACTCCCCAGGTCTCTCAGAGGGGCACCCTGAATCTGCACCTCTCGGGTCTTGAGAATTCTTCCTCTGCCCTGAGGAGGAAAAACAGCGCTTGGAGGGTCGTGACCTGCCGGTTTCCTTTCGTTATTGCACTGTGTGAGGATAATTTGGTGGTAACTGTTGAAAGCAAAGTCACATTGACGCTGCATTTGTTACTGAGATGATTTGATGCACTGACAGTTTGGGAACGCACATACCTTGAGGAGCCCGGAGAGTGCCCGCCCTGGGGATCTGGGCCCCGTGGCCCCGGGCATGGCTGCTCTCGGCCCTTTTCCTTCCCTGTTTCTGACGCAGGGTGAGGGCTCAGCCCTCCTTGTGGGGAAGCCCATGAATTTATCCCAGAGCTCAGCTCCGCCACGCTGCTGCCGCCTCCCGATGTCCTGGCTGCGGGAGGAGGCTCCGCTGGGAAGCGCTGCCCAGAGCCACACCACGTGGGGAGAAGTGGGAAGGAGGGTCGGGGGGAGCTCCCCAAGATCCAAGTGCCAGGCATCCTCCTCCCGCCGGGACCAGCCGAGCCGGTGGGCTGCCCGCTTTGCTGCTATTCCCGTCGCGGCTGCCTTGGCGGGAGCTGCTGTGGCCAGTGAAACTGTCTGTACCCCCGGGGAGCTGTGCCCGGGCCTGTGGGGCGAGCGGCAGCAGGGCCGGGGCAGCCATGGCTGCGGGGACTCAGCCTGCCCGCCCTCGCCCCAGCCAGTCGGGAGCACCCAGCTCCCCATGTATGAATGTATATTTTATAAGGACTGACACAGATCATGGTATCTGAAAATACTAAAAAAGGAACCTTAGGGCGTTTATTTTTCTTTGTACAAAGCGACATGGTTTTTTTTTAAAGGAGAAGCGGGTCATTGCAAAGGGCTGGGTATCTTTTCTTTCTGGTTTTCTTTCATTTCAAAGCAATACCAGGTTCTTCAGCAGGACGGTCTGTGCAGAATCATGCCATTCACCCATACACTGGTCCACTCTCAACACTCGCAAGTTTTTTTTTATAACTATAAATACAGTATATATAGGAACTAATATAGTAATGCACCGTGTAATGAAGCCTAGTTCAGTATCGGTCCATGGCTTTTAATTCTCTTAACACTATAGATAAGGATTGTGTTACAGTTGCTCACGGCGCTGGGAAAGCCTTGCTGCGCATTCCCGCTGGCAGCCAGGGCAGGGAGCCGGGAGCGGGTGGCTCGGCCTTTCCCGGCCCTTCTTGTTACAGTCAGTACTTGTACAACTTGGTTTCTTCCTTTCCTTCCTCTCGTTTTGGTTATGAATGTTGGGGTACCACCTGCATATAGGGAAAAATGTGCTCTGTGCTTTCCTGGTATCTTTTTAACGAGGTACAGTAGCTTTGTCTATCAGCCGAGAACTATACTTGTGGTGTTTCTTTTATTGAACTTACAGTCTCTTTAGTAACTACAGGTAGGTGAATAATTGTTTAAAAAAAAAAAAAAAAAGCTCTGCAAAGGCAAGGTTATGTTCTAGAAATACATTTCTTGACAACTTATCATGTATAACAAAACGTTTTTTTTTCTTGTGTTCTTCCAAGCTTCTGGTTGTTTTTGTTTTTGTTTTTTTTAAAAAAAAAAAAGAGGAAACGTGTCTAAAGTACATCAGTGTTAACTCCCTGCCACAGGGAAGAAGGAAATACTTTAATAGTTTAAAAAAATGCTGAAAGCTCTGCAAAAGACTGAATGTAAAAATAAAAAGTGTACATAGTTGTAAAAATACAAAAAAACAAAGGAGTTTTTAAACATGTTTATTTTCTATGCACTTTTTTTTATTTAAGTGATAGTTTAATTAATAAACATGTCAAGTTTATTGCTGCAGAGGGCTGCTCTCCATTTCTTCTTGAGGATTGAGAAGCTGCTTCTCCTCCAGGAAATTCGCTGGGGACAGGAGCCCCTGGCCAGCACCGAGGGCTGCACGGGGTGTTTGGTGAGGAGCCCTCAGCTCCAGTGCACATGGGGGGCACTGGCCAGGTGGTGGGGCCTCACGCCTGGGCTGCAATAGGATGGGGCAGGGTGAGGTGGGGCTGGCAGTGTGAACATTAACCAACCCACAGCCTCCCCCTGGAGCCCCATCACAGGCCTCAGTGGCACAGAGGGCACCATGGCCACGGCGAACGACAGGGCTGTCCTGCAGACCATCTTTAACCCCAGCACCCCTTTTGGGGACATCCCAGGGTTGGATGATGAGGAGGAGGACATCGAGTTGGAAGGTGAGGTGACACTGCACTGGTTCTCACTGGAATTGGTGGCAGGGTCCCCATGGGGTGAGCTGGCAGGCAGAGAAGGAGGCTCTGCAGGCTGGGAGCAGCTCCTGCCTGAGGCTGGACCTCACCACCCTGTCCTGTGCCTGTTCCCTCCCTGGACTGGAGGTGTAGGGTGGCACTAAGGCTTGCAGCCCACGGGGTGTCCTGGTGCCACCACTTCCTAGCCCAGGGCTCCTGTTTGCATTGCCACAGTGGAAGCTTTTCCATTGGAGTTGCTGCAGCAGGTCCAGGACCTGGAGCTGCAGGGAGTTTCTGCGGCTGAGTCGGGAGACGTGAGCGCGGCCCTGGAGCGGTTCAGCGAGGCCATTCGCCTGCTGCCTGAGCGCGCCTCAGGCTACAACAACCGGGCCCAGGCCCTGCGCCTGCGGGGGGACGTGGCAGGTGAGCAGCACAGGAGCGGGTGGTCCCCTGGTATCCCCATACCCCACCAATGCCCCTCTCCCCCTCACCAGGTGCCCTGCAGGACCTGGACACCGCCATCCGCCTGAGCCGTGGGCGCGGCCAGGCCGCCTGCCAGAGCTTCGTGCAGCGTGGCCTCATCCACCGGCTGCAGGCGCGGGACGAAGACGCTCGGCAGGATTTTGAGTGCGCGGCACGCCTGGGCAGCGCCTTTGCCCGGCGGCAGCTGGTGCTGCTGAACCCCTACTCGGCACTCTGCAACCAGATGCTCTGTGAGATGCTGGGGCGGCTGCGCAACCCCAATGGCACTGGGACCGAGTGAGTAGGCCAGGTAGAGCCATGCTCCCGAGGTGGCCTATAGGCAGGCACGTCCTGGCTGCCAGAGAAGGTCTATCTCTGGTGTCAGAGATCCTGTTCCTCCTCCTGGCTGGTAGCCGGGGACGGGAAGTACTGAAGTGCCTTGCTGTTTGTGTCTTGCTCTGCTCCACTCCCAATAAACCTCCTCCTGTCCCTGGCACTTGGGCTCCGCTTGCGGCGTTGCGGGCGTTGTGCCGCGATTCCCGAGCGCGCACAGCCCCGCCGAGATGGGGGCCCTGGTGGGCGTGAGGCTGGGCCCCTCCGTTGAAGAAGGGAGATGGGGTGCACGGGAAGGTGCATCCCCTATCCCTCCTGGGTGCCGCTCTCGTGTGCGGCGGGCCTGCCCCGGCGGCTGCGCGCAGCGGTCCTGCTCGGGGGCGGCAGTTGCGGCGCCCGGGCGGAGGGAGGGATGGATGGATTGGATTCTCGCAGCTGCGCCGGGCCCGCCCCCGCGCCGCATGCACGGCCCTGCGCGCCGGGGCCCAGACGCAAAGCCGCACTGCAGACCGGGCTGGACACAGCAGCAGCGATGCCGCAGGTAAGGTGCAGCCGGGCCACAACCTCCGGCCCTGTTGTGTGCTGGAACACTGCGGGCCCCGCGCGGGGACGGCCGCATATCCCTGCTCCAGCTGCCTCTCTCCTAGCGCTGAGCACGGCTGATATGCCATGGGGTGTCCAAAGGGCTGGCCGGGGTCTGCCCTTGTCCCCCTCCTGCTGCTCGGCCTCCCGGCGCTCTCCTCAGCAGGTGAGGCTGTGTTGGGGTCCGTTGCACAGCTCCGGCAGCAGGACCCCCGCTGCAGCTCTGACCTGCCGCGGGCTCTCCGGCAGGGCTGGGGGAACTGGGCCCCACCATCGACGGGCAGCCTTGGACAGTGTGCACGCTGCAGGAGGGGGAGAGCCGTGCCTTCACCTGCCGGGTCCCCCAGCCAGTGCCCGGTGCCACACTGGCCTGGTACCTCAACGGCCAGAGGCAGGAAGCCAACCTCTCAGCTGCAGGCACTGCCAGCACCCTCACCCTCACTGCCCGGCGCTCTGACCACCAACTCAACTGCTCCCTGACCGACCCAGCCTCAGGGGAGACCTACAATGCCTCTGTCCTCCTCAACGTGCAGTGTAAGGTCCACAGCACTGGCCTGCTTCAGACTGGGATATGGGGAGGGTGTGTGGGGCTCCAGCCTGGTAGAGGCTGGACACCATAACCTGTGTCCATCACAGCCATAGCAGAGCAGCAGCTTGTCAGTCCCATGCAGAGGAGGCAGAAAGTGCTCCTGGACCCTAGCGAGACAAATCCTACTCTGTGTTGCCCCCATCCCTCCTGCCCATCTCACTGTTTCTGTTTTTTACCCAGATAAGCCAGAGATCCTGAGGGCAGGTGCCCACTACCAGGAGGTCGAGGGTTCTGGCCTCCTCCTGGTGCTCTTTGTGCTGGTGCAAGCCAACCCACCTGCCAGCATCACCTGGGTGGACCAGGATGGGCACGTGATGGCCAATGCCTCCGAGTTCCTCCTCCTGGGTGCCACGCACTACCCAGGGCTGGCCAACCACTCGCTCCACATCCATCTCAGCAGCGTGGCTGGGAACTTCTCCGTCAGTGCTGCCAACAGCGTGGGCATCACCACCGCCTCACTCCTACCCACAGGTAGCTGTTGGGGGGGTGGGCACAGCACAGCAGCTGTGTGGAGGGGTGCTGAGGGGGCTGCACTGCCCGTGCAGGTCTGCTGGATGCCCATGTGGAGCTGCCCCTCCTGGGTGTTGCCGTCGGAGCAGCACTGGCCCTGGCCACCCTGCTCAGCCTGGGCTCCTGTGCTGCCTGCCTGGCGTGCCGCTCACCCAAGCCAGTGCCAGGCCCAGGGCGAGCAGAAGGGAGCAGCCTGCCCAGCCGGTGCTCCCGTTGCAGTGGCTCCGAGCACCCACAGCCCCAGAGCACACGCCTGCCCCGCCAAACCCGGTCCCTGCCGCCCGACCTGCACCTCAGTGACCTCGCACAGGAGGATGGAGGTAAAACCCCAACATACCAGCGCAGCAAGACACATAGGGCCACAGGTGCTGCCTTGGTGAGGGATAGATGTCCTGGCTTTTGCTCCTTTTCTGCCCTGCAGCTTCCCCCAAGGATGTGGGAGCTGGTGCCAGGGGAGAAGATAGTGCCCTGCCAGGGCTGGAGAATCACCTTGTCCTCAACAAGATTGGTGAGGAGGTGCAGGTGGGCGCGTGGCCCCGCTCAGTATCAGTGGGATACTGAGCTCCGTGGTTGCCCCAAAAGGCAATGAGCTGTTTGTCCTACAGGTTTTGTTCAGCTCCCAATGTCTGGGCGCATCTACAAAGTGCCCAGCGTAAGCAGTGACGAGATCTGGCTGTGAGTCATGGTGCCCATGAGCCAGGTGCCCACCCCAGGTACGTACCAGCCTCTGGAGCAGGGCAGCCAAGGGTGCCAGGGAGGCTGTTCTGGGAGGTGGGCGCTGAGCAGCTCTGGCTCTGTGCTACACTGTGTGCTGCAGGGCTCAGGAGCTGCA
Organism: Lepidothrix coronata; assembly: GCF_001604755.1. NCBI lineage: Eukaryota > Metazoa > Chordata > Aves > Passeriformes > Pipridae > Lepidothrix > Lepidothrix coronata. The sequence goes on along the minus strand of NW_016690207.1, from coordinate 362,970 downwards.
CTGTCAGCCAAGGCATGTTTTTATGTAGCCCATTCACTTTCCCAATAGACTGTTATAATCAAAACGCATCAAAGCTCTTTATAGCTAGGCTTTAGTGCTGTGATTCCTCCCAGGGTAAGGCCAAGCACCAGCCTTGCTTTAGCAGGTTTGTGACTCGCTTGCTGCATGATCCTCTCTGCCCCTGCCCCTGCTGCTGTGGCAGATGGGTGGGCAGGCAGTAGGGCAGGGGCTGGGGAGAGTCGTTCCAACAGCAATAAACTAAACTCGAGCGTCTGTGTGGTGCTGCGCAGGTTATTTTCCTTGGCAGGAGATAAAGGGCTTGAGAATAGGAAAAGTGGACTCAGTAATAAGGGGCAGACAGATTCGAGATCCCCAGGTCAGACTAGGAACACCCTGGGCAGATCTGAGTGTTGTGTCTGAGTGTGGAATTTATTCCTGTTTGCTCCAACCTTCTAGCGTGTGCTCGAGAAACCTCTGCTCTGCAGCACCTACAGCACAGGGAGCCTGACACTTTGAAAGGCTGGTTTAATGCTGAACTCCTTGGGAACAAGTCAAAAACAGCCATTAGGCAGCTAATGCAACAAAAATGAGTCAAGTCCTACTCTCCAAACACAGAACAGCCTAGCAATGTCTCCAAGACCAAGGAGGCTTTTGATGTGCTGTGTGACATTTCACAGCCTGCTCTGGGCACACCTTAGTGTCCAGCAGCAGACAGTGATCCAGGAGATGAGGGTTTAATGTGAAGCTTCAGGTAAAGCTCACCACCTCTGCCTCTGCCGCTTGTGAGGGTGGGTTGGATGGTGGGCTCCTGCCTTTCTGCCCATCAGCCAGGGGCTTGAAGTGCTGCAGGGAAAAGAATGTGCTCGTGCAAATATCCGACTCCTGTTGCTCAGAGTACATGCATCTGAACACACTGGCCACATCAGCTGTGTGTGAGCTGTGTGCTCAGCAGTGCCCCGAGGAAACATGCTCTGGCTCATGCTGGCCTGTTGAACAATGTGGTGCCCCAGCTCGGCAGCGCAGCTGAGCTCCCTGCATCAGGCAGAGGCACCAGGGACAGGAGCAGCTGAGAATATGTTCCCAGGGCCCACCAGCCCTTTGCACACACCCACTGCTCCAGAAAGCCAAACAGGACCCGGGCAATGCTGCCAGCTGGGTGAGCAGCACCTGGCTGGAGCTGCCTACCTGCGAGTTCTTGAACTCTGAGAAGAGGGAGAAGAGGACATGCAGAGGCTGGATCCGGCTCTTGTACACGGGGATGTCCAGAATGGCTATGGGCAAGAGCAGCAGCGTGTGAGGGCACCTGGGCTTGCACCCTTGTCAGGAAGAGCTGAGCTCCCCACTGCCCACCAATCCCTTGGGCTTCTGTGCACCAAAGACTGCAGTCCCCTGCAGTACAAGAGCCATTTCCCACTGAGGCAGCAGCCTCCAGCTAAAGCCCTCTGGCTTTCAGTGAGAGCGCCAGGCCAGCAGCAAGTTGTGTCCCCAGCACAGCCTCCCCAGCTCACCACAGATCATGTCGATGTATTCAGCGAGGTCACAGCTCATCTCCGCGGTCGGGAGGCCCACCTGGAACAGACGGGGCCATCAGCTCTGCTCCTGGATTGCAGGAGCCCGGGAGCACAAGCAGGCCACGGGGGCAGCAGCTGGGAATTCCAGCATTGGGCTGCTCTCTGACTTCTGGCAAGGGGGAAGTGGTGAGGAGGAACAAATCTGAGCGGGCTGAGCTGTGGGATGGAGCAGGCACCTGGCTTTCACAGCAGATGGTTTCTAAGTCCCTGCGTTGAGCTAATTACTGATCACTCAGACAACATACCTTTCCCAAGAGCTCCTCAAATTCCGGTGACCATTCCTGCATCAGGGTCTCAATGTCAGGCATTGGCCTGCCAGGGAAGAGAAAAACAAACTTTAGGATCACACACAACCTTCCACTGCCAGACTGCGGTGAGCTGACATCAGGGATCACCTGGAGTAATGGACTGTGGCAGGAGGTTTGCAGCGGTGCAGTTCACTGATACTTTCAATCCAGCTGTCAATGGCTTTGGGGTTCTTCTCTGCATTCTCCAAACTCTTCACTTTTATCTGCTGCTAAAAACACAAATATAAACCTGGAAGTGTTTCGTGGTGTTTTGAGGCTTTTTGGGAACCCTGTGTTCACTCCTGATGAACCAGGGCTTCTCTCTTTCCCAGCTGCACTTTATCAATGGATTTCTGCAGGCAAAATGCCAACTAAAACCAGGTATGGATAACCAAAAAGGAAATAAAGCATCACCCGAAGGGAACAGACTCAAAGTCTGTACCAAAATTTGCATTTTGGTTGCAGTTTAAAGCTATGGATTAAAGCAAAAGGTTCATTTTTGCTACTTTTACAGTCAAGTTCTTAGTTGTACCACAACACTGGAGTCACAGAGACAAAAGTAAGAGTAAAATGCCATGGTTTCACTCCAAGCAGTGTGCAGCAAGTGCAACCTCCCTCTCCCTGACTCACTGTGATGTTGTGTTGCTTGGAGTTCTCTGTCAGCCAAAGAGAGAGCACGGTGGGATCCGACTGCTTGGTCGAGGGCTCATCCAGGACCAGCAGGCCAAGGTTGTCAGGCTTCCAGTCAGGCCGGGGAACCTGCAGGAGAACAGAGCCCTCTCTGCGGAGTCCAGGGCAGGTTTGTACAGAGCCTTTCCGTGAGCTCCCTCGGATGTGTGTACTCAGTACAGTGCTGCCCGAACAGCACGTGGTGTTGGAGAAGGGAAAACCCAGCCCTTACCCCAAGTCACCTAAGTGTTGTATGAGAGGTGACCGAGCCACCAGGTGTACCTTTCCAGGTCTCTGCCCATTATGTCCCAGAGCGAGAGCACAGCAACAGACCGGCCCCTGCCATGCCCACTGCCCCGTGGGGCAGGGCCGGGACAGGAACCTGAAGAAACTGTACCTTTAGGAATGCATCAATATCCCCAACAGCAGGAATAAAGTCTGGAATAAAAGGCTGCAGCTTGTGCTCAATCTCTACTGTTTTGGGAGTGTACCTGCAAAAAAACACCACCACAGCATCTGTGACCAGGAACTGTGCTGCAGTAATTGACACAAAAGAGAGCCAAGAGCAGGCCAAAACCCTTCCACTCACCTCTTGATGTATTCAAAGAGGTCTTTGATTTCAGAAGACACTTGCAGGTAGTCAAAATCTGCTGGATTGAAGTCACTAAAGAAAGGAAGAGAGTCATGGGCAAAGATTAATGTGTGGCAGGTTCTACTGGGCCCTGTTTTGCCTTGGACCTGGTGGCCAAGAAAAGTACTTGAACGAGGGATAGTTGTGATCATATAGCTCCACAAAGAGTTGTCAGAAAGGGGCTAAGTGCTCTGCACAAAGGCAGACGTTCGGACAGCAATGACGTGGTCAGCAATGGCTTTGGAGCTGAAAACGTTGGAAAAAGAGGAGGATTATCAGGAGCCGAGTGACGTGTTTGAGATGGTCCTTCCCAAGGCTGGCTGACATCTTGGGTTGTTCCAGCCCTGCCTCTCCTGGGCACAGCAAACAGCACCTGGGGCTGGTTCATCACCTGGAGGAACCATCGTCCTGGAGCACTGGGGACGAGCTGCCTGTCTCGATGCCCATGATCCTGCTCACCCTCGCGGGATTAGGGATCAGGGGATCAGCAGAGAGTCCCGTACGGCCCCCACCAGCCCCGGCCCCAGCTCGTCCAGCCGGTAATGCCGCTCACCCCTCCAGCGCAGCCCCCTGCTCCTCCGAGTCATCCTCCGAGTCGCTCTCCGACGAATCCTCCTCCGAATCCTCATCGTCCTCGTCGTCGTCCTCGCTGAGGGCGGCGGGGTGGGCCACCGCCTCCTCCTGGGCGAGAGAACCGCGTTCTCACCGGATGTCCCCGGGTGTCGCCGGGCCGTCCCCCCGCCCGCCCCGCTCGTACCTTCCCGCTGCCGCCCCGCTCGCCGCTCCCGCGCTCGGCGGCGCCGCCGGACACCGTGGGCCGGCGGGAGCCCCGCGGGCGGCCCGCGCCCCCCGCCCGTGGCGAGCGGGCCCCGGGCTCGGCCTCGGGCAGCTCCAGGCTCTCGTCGTACAGCTGGTTCTCCACCGGGCGGGGCTACGCCGAGAGGCAGAGTCAGGGGCAGGGCGGCCCAGGGCCCACATCCACCGCCCCCCGTGTTCCCCCGTGTCCCCCCGTGTCCCACCTCCGCCCTCCCCGTGTCCCTCCGCGCCGCTGCCGTCGCCATGGCAACCCTACCCCTCCGGATGGCCAGAGCGGCCCTGGGGCGCGCGCGCCCCCTGGCGGCGGGGAGGAGCCACTGCCCCGCCCCCCCGTGACGACATTTCCGGGTGCGGACGTGGCGCGGCGCCGCCATCTTGCGGGGCCGCCCGGGGACCGGACGGACCGAGCGCCGCTCCCGCCGCCGCCGCCGCCGCCGCCGCCGCCATGGTAAGAGAAGGGCCGGGCCCGCCCGCCGCGGGCGGCGCGGGGCTCGCGGCAGTCTCTGGGGCAGCCCCCGGGCCCGCCGGGCCCGCGCGCAGGTCGACGCTGGAGTCCGCGGCCTGGCGGGACGGAGCGCGGCGCTGCCGTCCGGTGCCGGCGGGGCCGCGGCAGCTCGCCCCTGCTGCCTCGGAGCCGCGGTGCCTCCTGAGCCGACTGCTTCACGTTCGGGGTCTCAGGTGTAGCCGGGCGGGCGGTGCCCGCCTGCCCTGCGCTGTGGCCCTGAGAGCTCTGTCTCTCGCGGGGCTGCTCCGGCTCCTTTTCCCCGTGGCAGCGTTGTGGGGATCAGCACAGACCCCCCGCGCACGGCTCCGCCTGCAGCAGGGACCAGTGATGCCGTGTTGGAGGGTTTCGGGTACTTTCTGTCCGTTTGGGGATTTAAAAGCTCTGAAGTGCAGAACAGCGTTATTCTGACAAAGGTAATTAAGAAAGTAATCTGTGAGAGGGAAACGTCGGGAGGAAGTCTGGTCAGATAGAGAGAAGAAGGAAGACAAAGTGCAGCTGGCGAGTGATAACGCTTGCGAGCTGCCCGGGAGGCACCTGAGGCCTGTGGTGATAACCAGGGCTGTATCAACCTGGCTGTGCTGTGCGTGTGGCACTGGGAGAGATGTCACATTTCACAGCGTTCCTGTGTGTAGTAAGCTGGGGCAGCCTGATGGAAAAGTCCATCTCCTGGAGCCTCCCCTGACGCTCCTGCGGGTTGTTACACCTGTGTGTGTGTGTGGAATCAGGAAGGGGTTCATTTGCCTGACAGAAGCAGGGAGAGCTCTGAGGTTAATGTAGGGACAGAACATGGAATGGGGAGAGAGAGAGAGAGAGAGAGAGAGAGAGAAAAAAACAGAGGTGTCTCTGCTCTTGGCATAATTCAGTTCCCGGTCACAGAAAAAGACATAAAATCACATTCTGAGTGCATGCAGGTAAGGTGTGGTGGGAAGTGATCCTTTCCATGGGCCAGGCTCACCCGCTCTGCTCACCCAGGTGCTGTTGGCAGCCGCCGTATGCACGAAGGCGGGGAAGGCCATCGTGTCCCGGCAGTTCGTGGAGATGACCCGCACCCGCATCGAGGGGCTGCTGGCGGCATTCCCAAAGCTGATGAACACGGGCAAGCAGCACACGTTCGTGGAGACAGAGAGCGTGCGGTACGTCTACCAGCCCATGGAGAAGCTCTACATGGTGCTGATCACGACCAAGAACAGCAACATCCTGGAAGACCTGGAAACACTCCGGCTGTTCTCTAGAGTGGTAAGGATCTGTCACTCGGTGATGTGGCTGTAGCCCGGAACGGCGCCGTTGTGGGGCACCTGTTTCTGAGCTGGTGCTGGACTGCCTGCCTCTACCTGGCAGCGTGGTGTTCCAGAGCTTCCCTTCCTGACTAGGAAGAAAGCTTTGAAGTTTTGTTGGTAGTTTTGAACCTACCGTAAGAAATCCTCAGTTGTAGTTCAGTTGATGAGACCAAAGTGCTGATCGTAATTTAGCATAAATTAGCCTAAGGCTCATATTACTTCAAAAAGTAACATGATGTTACAAGTGCAGGTTGCTTTGCAGGGATCCTGAAAGCAAATTCATGTCTTCATACAATCAAACTATCTTCAGGAAATCTGCTGGCCCTAGCATGCAGTTGGGCTTCTCTGAGTTAGTGTTACAAGGAAGCTGAGAGGTTCTATAAGGATTTTAGTGTGGAAAAACTAATAATGGCAAAACTTCTTCTTGTTTATCAACAGCTTAATGGTACCTGCAGCAGCGGAAGAGTGCACTGGGGTTGGGAGGGTCAGCACAGCTGTGACCTCTGGGATGGTAGAAGGAAAGTGTTTACGCAGTACTCTCTGTGGGTACTCCTTTAAAATGTGTTCTCCTACTAGATCCCTGAATACTGTCGAGCTCTGGAGGAGAATGAGATCTCTGAACACTGCTTTGACCTGATCTTTGCATTTGATGAAATCGTTGCCCTGGGCTACCGCGAGAACGTAAATCTGGCGCAAATTCGGACCTTCACTGAGATGGACTCACATGAGGAAAAGGTGTTCCGGGCAGTCCGAGAGGTGAGCACGGACACCTGCGAGCTTGGCATAAGGTGCCATGTCTGGGAAATGCCGCCTTTGCTATACAGAGGTGTTCCTCCACTTTGGTAGGGCCATGCAGTCATTTAGCTTTTCTGTAAACTTGTATTCTGTATCTGTCTAAACCTGTATCTTGTTTTGTTTTTGTTGTCAAGGGGTTTGTGGGCAACTGCATTTAGTTCCTGTGCAGGCTGAAGTTGAGGTTGCAAAGCTCCATCAGTCTCCTGTCTCTTCTTTCAGACGCAGGAACGCGAAGCAAAAGCTGAGATGCGTCGTAAAGCAAAGGAGCTGCAGCAGGCCAGGAGGGATGCAGAGAGACACGGCAAGAAGGCACCCGGGTTTGGGGGCTTCGGCAGCTCGGCCGTGTCTGGGGGCACGACGGCAGCAATGATCACAGAGACCATCATTGAGACTGAGAAGCCCAAAGTGGCACCAGCACCAGCCAGGTAGGGGGACAGCAGGTGGTGAATGTTCTCTGGAGCCAGCGGTGGCTCAAAATATGTGCCCAAAGAGAAGTTCTAACATAGGTTCCTCATCTGTGTAACTGTTGAGGAGCATTTGTGCCATATACCACAGTAACACCCTTTGTAGTCTCCCTGGAATCTTGGATGAGCAGTGAGCTTCCCATTTTGTGTGAGAAAAAGAGGTCCCAACTCCTGGTAATACACAGAACAGAATCCAGATCTAAATTATAGCTTAGCACCTGACACGTAAGACAATAGTGCTGTGCGTGTTGTCTCCAATAAAGGGTGCTAAAGTGAATGGTGTGGTGTTGGGATAGTCAAGTTATAGTACTTAAAGATAACCAAGAAGGAGGAACCTGTTGCAGTGAGCTGACTTGACCTCTGTTTAGACCTTCAGGTCCCAGTAAAGCCTTGAAGCTCGGCGCTAAGGGGAAGGAGGTGGACAACTTTGTGGACAAGCTGAAATCAGAAGGAGAAAATATCATGACTTCCGTAGGCAAGCGCTCTGTGGAAGCAGCCAAAGTTCTCGCTCCTCCTGTTAACATGGAGAGGTGAGTGCTGCCCTTGCTTTGGAAGTGGTCTCCTCACAGCTCTCCCTGTGTGTGGCCCTGGGAGAGAGCCTTCCTGTTCCTTTTGGGCTTTTTCCTGTGCTCCCTTACCTTGTAACTATAACAGTTGGTGGGCAAAATCTGGGAAAGTATGGCAGCAAGAAAGTAAATAGCTAGTTTGGTTAGTCATCTTCCTAACTAAAATGGGATGTCCATCCATTGCTGAGCTGAGGTTGGGAATTTTCTGTGCCTTTTGCCTTCAAATAGCCGGTGTTTTCCCTGTTTCCTTGCCTCATTGCCACTCAGGATGGAGGTATTCACGCTTCATTTTACATGCAGCAGTTCAGAACCTTTTAGTGCCTGGAGTGCTGTGGCCTGGCAGAAGGGATTTGAGTGACCACCATGTCGAGATGCTGCATCAGTGCTGTTTAACTGGGGTCCCATCCCTTGCAGACCCGTATCCATGGATTCTCCTGCCCCCGAGTTTACCTGTTGGAGCAGCATTAGCCTCCATGGTGCTGGCCATGCTGTTCTGTTCAGGAGCTCTTGCTCAGTACGCACAGCCTGTCCTTCCTGAGCACTGATCTCTCTGCTGCCTGGGAGATGAGTGTAGGACTTGAGCTTTTTCTCTATCTGTCTAGTGTGCACATGAAAATAGAGGAGAAAATCTCCTTGACTTGCGGCCGTGATGGAGGGTTGCAGAACATGGAGCTGCATGGCATGATCATGCTGCACATCTCCGATGAAAAGTTTGCACGGATTCGCCTGCATGTAGAAAACGAAGACAAGAGGGGAGTGCAGCTGCAGGTAAAGCCTATCTGGAGTCCTATGCTGTTGAATGTGCTTTTGTTGTTTTCCAGGGAAAAAAAAATTGGAAATATTTGAGCATGCTACTGTCCTGTATTCTCATCCAAGCTTTCTCAGCAAATGCATTGGAAATGGGAGTACTCAGTGCAGGGCCAGTCATGCTCAAAGGATTGAAGTTCCCTAGAGAAATGCGGTCTTGGTGCTCGCCATCCTGCCGTTGGAGCCTTATCTGCCCAGCAGTGCACATTGGCATGCTGGGTGACTTCACTTGGACTTTGCAGCAGCCTAGTGTGTTGCTTGGTGCCTGTTCGTGTGATGTCAGTTGCAGCCGTGGACTGGGAGTAGGTGAACAAACTTCTGTGCCAATGGGGAATGAATTTATTCTCTCTGGAGCCATTTCTTCCTGGGGTCGCTTGTCCTGTCACTGCTGTACCTGGGATGATTGCTGGAGCACTTGATCACAGTCGGTAGTAGCAGCTCAGAAGGTTCTTGGGAGATTTGTCCTTCCCTTTTTCTGTATGACCATATTGATCCCTGGAGGTGGTGTTGCTTTGACACACTCTGGCTCACCCCTTGCCAGGGGCTTGTCCGTACATCACTGACTGCAAATCCACTTCCAGCACATCCCATGAGCGAGTCTCTAACAGCGCTCCCCTGGGCACTGCTTTAAGTGGAAGATGAGGCCAAACCCTGTGCTGACTCCTGTTTTTCTAGTGGAACTTAACAATGATTTGCAGAAAGCCTCTGCTTCCAAAAAGCTGCTCGTGCTCACAGTTGGGAAGCGTACGTTTAAATGGAGTTTGGCTTCTGACACATACGTGCGTTAAGGTTGCTGAGGGAGGTCATAGTAGTGTGGTTTCATACTGTTTTTCCCAGCAGCACTAGGTTGATTTTTCTTCAAGAGAAATGCGTGCTGTGGACCTTCAGTATGTTCTTTAGGATTTGAGGAGTTAAGTTGTTTCGTAAGTACCAGCCCAGGGCATGTATTACTGGAGTCTCTGGCGCAGTGACACGTAAGAATGGCAGTGGTGTGGATCCTTCTTGTCAGATCAGCATTTCCTGGAAGGAATCCCAAGTTGATAAGCCGGTGTGCTCCAGATGGACTTCTGAGCCAGGAGCAAGCATGATGTGTGTTTTGTCAAGAAAAACACTCTGTGTAGGCCTGTCCTGGTAGAACCTGCATTACCTACAGTTCTGTCCTTGGGCCTACCTACAGCCTGGACATGTGTTCTTCTTTCAGACTCACCCAAATGTGGACAAAAAGCTCTTCACTACAGAGTCACAGATTGGTTTGAAGAACCCAGAGAAGTCATTCCCTATTAACAGCGACGTGGGTGTGCTGAAGTGGAGGTTGCAGACCACGGAAGAGTCTTTCATTCCATTGACGAGTGAGTGCGAGTCTGGGAGCTCGGGTGGAAGAGGCTGATGTTTGTCTGTGGGCTGCTTGTTTGTATCCCCCTTGCGGCAGCTGGGCTGCCTGGAGCATGGCACAGTGTGAGACTTTGGAGATACTGTATGTATCCAGTGCCTGCCCTCAGCAGTGTGCATTTTTTGTAATGCTCTCAAAGAAAACAGAGCTTTTCTTAAAGTCAGAATTTCTAGGGGATGACTTGGCTGGGCATTTCGAAGTGAAAGCCTACTTCATGTGGAAGGCCTGTGTGGTTCACACACTGTCTCTGTGCCCACAGTTAACTGCTGGCCCTCAGAGAGCGGGAACAGTTGTGATGTCAACATTGAATATGAGTTGCAAGAGGAGAGCCTAGAGCTGAACGATGTGATCATCACCATCCCCTTGCCGTAAGTAACATTCCTTGTCCGAGCAGCACTAACAAGTCCACCTCCTTCTCCTCCCTGGTTTGTGGGTCTGGTCAAGCTGACAGGCACTTTCTTAGCTCCATGCAGGGAAGTTATTTTCACTTCTCGTTGCCTGCTCTAGGTCTGGTGTCGGCACCCCAGTGATTGGGGAGATTGATGGCGAGTATCGCCATGACAGCCGGAGAAACCTCCTCGAGTGGTGCCTGCCAGTGATAGATGCCAAAAACAAGAGTGGCAGCCTGGAGTTCAGCATAGCAGGGCAGCCAAACGACTTCTTCCCGGTGCAAGTCGCCTTCGTTTCCAAAAAGAACTATTGCAACATACAGGTATGGTCACTGCCGGTGCTCCACAGGTGTGATGTCACTCTTGCCTCAGTCCCTGTCTGACTGACACTGGCCATGCTGCAGTGGGGCATTGCTGTCCCACTGGCCATGGCTGAGGGGTTGACATTTACTTGCTACTGAGATAACTGGATTTGGGAGTGTCAGCAGACAGCACTGGCAGCTGACACCTCCCAGAGCTTGCCTGCAGTTTCAGTTGTGCCTTCATGCCTCTGAGGAATCACTAATTCCCCTCAGACTTCATTAGAGAATCCATCGGCCTTGGAGCCAAAACACTGCTCGGCATATGACTGTCTGCCCCCACTGAAGTGTAGCCAGCAGCTGCCATTTCACTCCTCAGTGGAGACACAGTTACCACAGAATATCACTCCACTCTTTCAGGTTTCCTGGGAACAAAGATCTTTGTTTCAGGGCTGAGTTGTGGTTCAAAGGTGCCGGGTCAGTTCTCCCCTCATGACCATTCCAGCGTTGGTAAACACAGCATCGCTGTGGTGGGGAGCGGGGTTCGATGCTGAGCTAACACTGCCTGTTGTCTCCACAGGTTACCAAAGTGACCCAGGTAGACGGGAACAGCCCTGTAAGGTTTTCCACTGAAACCACCTTCCTGGTGGACAAGTACGAAATCCTGTAATGCTAGACGTGGGGAAGTGCAAAGGAAGAAATTTTTTAAATTAAAACAAAAAAAAGAGACCGACGTTTATTCTGAATGTTGGGAACGCCGCAGCCCCCTCTGCTAGGACATGTGGCTCCGTCTGCCATCTGCAGCGTTCCTGGGTCACAGACATTTTTTGGAAGAGAATTGACGTGCTCGTGGGGGGAAAGGCCACAAATTTCTTTGGCAGATTTTTACCGGCCGGCAGAAAAGCAAGATCTCCGCAGAGAGCCTGACTTTGATGTGTTCCCTCCTCCCCTGGCGACGCCCAGAGCTCAGCCCCAGAGCCGACCAGACATCGTTCCCTACCCTCCCAAAGCGTCACATGCTGTTCCGTTGTTGGTGCTTACATTTTGATTTCTCCTCGTCCTTCAGCTCTCGTTTCCATTGAGGAAAGCAGGCACTGAGAGAACGTGTGTGGGGCCGCCTGCTGCTCCGGACCCTTCCATCTGGTGGAAGCTGAGCAAGTTGCCCTTGGCCTCAGAGGTGGGGGGATCGTAGCAGGGGCACAGGGTGGGTAAGAGGGACCAGGGGCTTTGGTCCTTTTGCCCCACAAGGTTACTGCCGTTCCTTGAGCCCTGCTGTGCTGCGATGGCTCAGCTCCAGATGCTCTGGCTCCTGCTGCAGGGGGAGAGCTTCTGTAGGGGACTGTGTCCTCGCTGTCTGCCACAGCTGCTCTTGGGCCAGGCTTTGGAGGAGGTTTGGTTAGGTTAGAACCAGCTGCATGTCCTTTGCAAGGCCCTTTTGGTATCTGGGGAGGCAGAAGGCTTTTCCCGCGTGGGTGAAGGGAACTGAACCCGGGTAACTGATTGCTGGTCAGAACGTGTCCCAAAACAGTGTTTGTTCAGCGCTGGCAGGGGGGGAGAAGGAAATGCTGTTTTCCAGGAAACATGGGGGCTGATCTGAGCTGTTCCTCTCCCCACTGCCTCACCAGCATTATTTGCCTCATCTCACAGATCTGTGCTCCCATCACAACTCATCTCACCTGTGTGGCTGGGGCCTGTCACAAGTGTCACCTGCCCCCGGGCACACCTCACCTCTGGCCGGAGGGCCTGAGTGTGGAAGGCAAAGGCCCTAGAAGTGCATGTACTGTGCTCTGTGAGAGACAGCCAGCCTGTCATGGGCCCCTGGGGTCCTCTGCCAAAGAAGTCCGTGGTCTCTCCTCTGCTGGCAGCACCTGAGAGAGAAATCAACCCTGGTCCTGTCCTGGGAGGGCAAACCCTCCTCCCTAGCAAAGTAGGTAATGAATCCCAGTAACCTGGTCCTGTTCCAGAGCTGCTTGTCTGTATGATTTTTAAAATGGAGTCGAGGCTAGTTCAAGCATCCAAGGAGCTTTTTTTTTCTTACATTCGTTGGAGGGTGATATTTAAACCGAGCTGAGATCTCCCCTTTTTGTAACCCCATATGATCCTGGCCTAGGGAATAGAGCACATTCCAGTGTACACAGAGAATACTGAGTCTAATCAAATAAAGTACTGTCAAAGGAGCTGGCTGGGGGTCGTGAGGTCCTTCCGGAGCCGGGGCCGCTCAGCCCAGGCCCCGCGGGGGCGGGACGGGGCCGGCACCGGGCGGGGCGGGGACACGGCCGTGGCAGGCGGTGGCGGACAGCGGAGCGGCGGCGGCGGACAGCGGAGCGGCGGCGGCGGCAGAGCCCGGGAGAGGCTGCCTGTCCAGGGGAGTGAAGGTGAGCGGCTGCCGGGATGGGGTGGGACCCTCCCCTACTCGTGGCCCAGGCGACCCCTGCCTTGGGGAGCCTGCGAGGCTGGTTTCAGCGTGTCCTGCCCTGCAGAGACCTTCTTAATGCTTTGGGGGCAGCTTTGTGATGTGGCGGGGGCGAGGGGAGGGGGCTTAGCTGCCTTGGCTCCTGTCAGGGCCAGATGTGGAACGTATTTGGGATCCCTGCCCCCCGGGGCACTCTGGGAGGGGAGCAAGGAAGGAGCTGCAGGCAGTAAAGTAGGAAAGACCCCGTCAGCCATACAACTGGTCAGTGCACAATACTTTAGGGGTGTGTGGGTGGACTGGGAGCTGGGTCTGGGTCTGGTGGTCCGCATCAGTGGTGAGTTTGGTGGTGTGGGAGCCCCCAGAGCAGTATGGTCTCTGTGGGAGGCTGGACAAGCCTCTCCCATTCAATTCCTGCTGCAGCTGGAGGACAGTTGGAGGGGGAGATGGTGCTTGGCCTGAGGCCACCTCTGCTGTCCCTGAATCCTCTTGGGGAGCCTGGGAACGGTGCTGGCCTGGCCGGCCTCTGCTCCATGGCTGGACTTTGTTTACTCCAGCTTCCTGCCACGTTCCTGCCACAGCCCCTTCAGCCGCTGTCAGAAAGCCAGAGGAATTTGGCAGCCCCATAAGGTCCAGCTGCTGTGCCGAAGGGCCGCCCTCTCCCCCATTCCTCCAGCTGCCCTGCAAGCTGCCAGCCCTCTCTGGGCACCAGGCACAGGCTGCAGGGGGGCAGGTCCCCTGGCCAGGCACCACAGGCAGCTCAGACGTGAGGCAGCACTGTCGGGTGCTTTTTTGGTAACTCCTTGTATGTTTGGGTTTTGCTCTGTGGTGCTATGTGTTGGTATATGGGGGGCAGCAGGGCAGGGTGCCATGCAGGGGGATGGAGCCACAGGATTGCACAGCAAGGGGTCTTTGCTGTCAGCCAGACACCAGAGAGTGCTCGATGACTGTTTTGGAGAGAGGAGGTTCACCCTGCCCCTCTCCCAGCAAACACAGGGCTGGATGATGAGTTCATGCCAAGGACTGGATTCAAGACCCACCAAACCTATCCTGTGCTATCGTCTGTGAGATGTCATTAGTGGGAGTCACAGAGGCTCCTCGCTGAGCTGAGTCTCTGGCCTGCAGTTGAGAAGTCATCACTGAACAGAAGAGTGTTCTGAGGAGCAGCTTTCCACTGTGCAGCCTTGAGGGGTCTGGAGCTCATGGTGGAGGTTTCCCTGTCTGTGTTGCAGTGTCTGGAGGCACACGCTGATGCTGGGGTCGGTGCTTGAGCTGCAGCAGTGGTCGGGACTGCATATGGTGTCAGAAGCCTTTGGAGCTGGCTCACCTGGGGGAGTGTTGGGTGCAGGAAAGCAAGGCTGTACGCCCTCCCTGACCTGAGTACATAGTGGGCAACCCCCAGTCTGTGGAGAGCCCGAGGTGTGATGCTGGCAGGGTCTCGGCGGGAGCACAGCTGTGCTGCAGTGGTGCGGGAGCACTTCCCGGGAGCGATGAAATAAGCGGGTGTGGCCGGGATTCCTCGGCTCCCGCTGGAGCTGTCTGGCGGCTGATTTACGGTGGTGTTATTGCCAGGATCGTGGCGTTGTCCTAGCAACGGCAATGGAGCCCCCACCGCCCCTAGCCTGGGTGGGATGGGGCCGGCTGAGTCTCCCCTGCTCGCTGTGGGTCAGCCCCAGACCTGGAGGTAGCGGCCAGGAGCAGGCTCCTCGCTGCCCTCTGGCTTTGTGCTGGAGACGGACTCCCCCTTCCCAGCTGCCGCCGGAAGGGCTGGTTGTTTACCGGGGCAGAGGGTGTGGGAAGGGGTGAGCGCGCCCTAAGTGCGTTAGCAGATGGGGAGCGAGCAGGCAGCCAAGTTGGCCGGAGGCTGCGATGCTCTGCCGTGTGCACCCGTTAGCTCGGCCACTCCAGCGCCTCCTGTGGCTCACCCGGCCACGAGTGGGGAGGAGAGGCCGCGGCAAGGGGTGCCATGTGCCTGCCTCTTCCATGTTGCGTCCCAGGCATGGCTGACACCGCACGGCAGGGTCTGCCAGGCTGTGCTCCCTCAAGAGTGTGTCCTGGCCAGCAGCACACGGTGCAGCTCTGGGGCCTGCCTGCCTGCTGCTGGCACCTGGCCATGCTGATGGGGAGCGAGGCAGAGCGTGCTGTGCCCAGGTTGGGTCTGGGGAGTCAGCAGCAGGTCGGGAGGAGTGGACCCCTGAGCACCCCCTGCCCTGTGAGGGTCGCAGCCTGCGGGCAGTGGGGTGCAGGGGTGCGGTGGGGCAGCGTGTCTGTGTGCAGCCCACCCGATGTTGGCAGGACCCCCGCATCGGCGGGGCTAGGCGTCCTCCCAGGTGAGGCTTTTGGCTGCGCCGGGAGGAAGAAAGGGGCTTTTGTCCTCCAGGAGGCTGAGGCTGAGTGGGCAGCCCTGCGCGCGGGGTGCACGGGGACCGTGGGCTGTTTGGTGGTAACCGAGCCCGACCCCTTGGCATTTGCTGCCTTCACCGCTTCCCACGGCGGGAACAAGCAGCGCGTTCTGCAGGCGGCGGTGGGAGAAGAAAGGCTGCCTTGTCCATCCCAGCAGTGGGGCGCCGGCTGGGGCGGCTGCGCTCCCGCCCCGCATTCCTACGGCAGAGCCGGTTGGAGAGGGGCTGCATCCCCAGCGGGACGGGCTGGGAGGAACGGCGGGCGTCCCCTGCGTGGTGAGGAGCCAGGTGAGGGGCTCCGATGGAGGGCAGTGCTGGGGGACACGGTGCATCGGGCAGCGGTGGGATGCCAGGGTCACCTTCCGGGTCATGGGCAGGCAAGCCTGCCTGTGGAGTGGGGGGTGTTAGGTGGAGAGTGTGGGCAGACAATCGCCCAGGGGACAGGGGTCCCCCATGGTTCTCACCTGGTCTCACCAGTACAGCTGTGCTGGGAAGGAGTTAACACCGGCGCAGGATCCCACCCTGGCCCCGCTCCCTTCCTGTGCAGCAGCCTGGCCCCTCCTGGCTTTTCCTCCTTTCCAGACATTGTGACGGGTCTGTGTGCAAGCAAGGGGTAGGGGCTCAGCTGGGCTGCAGGGTCTCCAGATGCTGGGAAGTGCAGCATCCCAGTGCATGGGGGACATGGGCACCCTGCCGTGGAGGGTCCCACTCGGCTCCAGGACCAGGTGGCAGGTAAGGGAAGGCAGCTGGTGGGCACTGGTGAACTGCTCTTGGGGTACTGCATCTCTGCTTCCTCCTGCCCCAGCTGAGCTGTCCCTATTCTGTGTGGGGTGGCTGTGGTCCCCAAGGAGACCTTGCTGTGGGGCAGCCAACTCTGGTGTCGTAGGAGACATAGGCTTCATCCCAGCCCTGGATCCCATGCCTGGTGTTTTCCAGCGTTTCATTTTTTCCAGAGTGTGTAATAGCCGCTCACTCGCCCCCGCAGCTGAGCCTGGTGCTGGCCGAGCTGCGGGGGTCCCTCCGGGGGTTGATGGGACAGCGGGCAATGCTCCCGGGGGCTGAGCCTGGATCTCCTCCTGGTGGCCTGTGATCGGGATCCCTAACGGGGATAGAGTACTCCCTGGTTGGGCTGCATGGGAAGGGTTAAGCTGCACTTGGCCAGTCCTGGGCGGAAGGGAGGGACATGGGGAACAGCAGACGGTAAATTTAGTAACCCTGGAGCATCCCGACATGGCGTGAGCGCCGGGTGACGGAAATCGTTCCTTCCCAAACTGCCTCCCACCCACGCAGAGAACGAGTGGCAGCATAGCTACTCTAGGGGCAGCCAACCCTGCCAGCCGCGGGCCTGCGTGCCACCTCAGCAGGGACATGGCACAGACAGCCGAGCTTGTGTACCCTGAGCTGCTGCTGCTGCTGGGCTGTGTGGGAGCAGAGGTGTGTGCCTGGGTGCTGGGGACGGGCGCTGGTGACACGCTCAGGGGTACCTGGGTTGTGCCATGCATGGCAGGCAGGTGTTGCTGGGGACAGCCAGATCCTGTGCTTGTGTGTCTTTGTCCACTGGTGGCCACTGGAGGTCTGGTTGTCCACTGCTCTTGAGGTTTAGGGTGTGTGTTTCCTACACTGCCTCCCCAAAACTGAGCACGTATGCCGTCTCCTTCTGGGACCATGTCTGTCCTGACACCTGGCATGCATGTGGGTTTCCCTGGGCAGATGGGGATGTGTGCCTCGGCAGGCAGGGATGCTCACTGACTTCAGGCAACTGCTGACACACTGGAAACGGGAGCTCAGGATGGGCATCCTGTTGGTGGCAAATGCTGGTTTGGAATGGATGGGGTTTATGCTCAGTGTGTGATGTGCAGGAGGAATACATAAAGGCCATGCCCATTGTGGTCACTTGTGCTGCCATTCTCTGTTTCTTTTGGCAGCAGGCCGTGCCCAGAAGCATCCAGTATCTCCAGGCAGGCATCATGGAGGCATCTGGCAGGACCCCCACCAGCCCAACCCACAGAGTCCAGAATGTCATCCAGGTGAGCACACAGGACCACAGGACCTTTGCCCTGTGGGAACAGGGGGATCTGGCTTGGAGCCCTTCTCCTCCACAGCCAGCCCTACCATGGGTGCTGTCCTCCAGCCTCTCCTCACCCCAATCCTATTATGGGATCGTTGGCAAAGCCCATTGAGCTAAGCAGCTGGTAGCTCAGATCCTCTTAGATGCAGCCCAAGCCCCAGAGATCTGCTCCCAGGGCAGCTCACCTCTGCTCCCCAGGGTGGATAGCACAGGCAGGAGAGAGCCCTCATCTCCTGTGTCTTGCTGCTGGATGGTCCTGCTGGTGTGTGGCTGTGCCTGGGCAATGATCCCACCTGTGCGTGTGGCTGTTCTGGAGCAGACCAGCCCGCTGGGCAGTGCAAGGGAGTGAGCTGCATCTGCGGGAGCTGTGAGCATCCCTCCCTCTCCTGCAGAACAGCCCTCTGGACCTGATTGACACGGGCAAGGGGCTAAAAGTGCAGACGGAGAAGCCACATTTGGTGAGCCTGGGCAGCGGCCGACTCAGCACTGCCATCACGCTCCTGCCCCTGGAGGAAGGTGAGTGCTGGCTGCCAGGCAGTCCCTGTGGGCATGCTGGCAGCAGGGACACTGAGCTGCCCTCTCTGCTGGCAGGAAAGACCACCATCGGCACGGCCATGACAGACATTGTCCTGCAAGGCCCTGGGCTGGTGCCTCAGCACTGCTACATTGAGAACGTGCAGGGGACGCTCACCCTGCACCCCTGTGGCAACACCTGCGCCATCGATGGTGTGACTGTCCGGCGGCCCACGCGCCTCACCCAAGGTAGGAACGGGCTGGGGTTCACCAGAGCCTTCACCCGGGGAGTTGTGCCATCAGGTATCAGAGTGTTGGCAGAACCATCCTGTAATTGCATATCCCAGCTGGGATGGTCCTGCCTCTGTACCCTGGGCTGGCATGTTTGAGAACAGTTTAAGAACCGGCTTTGCCAAGTGCAGCAAGTGAGGTGGGGAGGGAGAGAGCCGGGCGGGCTTTGGAGAACAAGGGGAGATGCTAAGTCGGCTTTTGGAAGGGAGATGACAGAGGAAAACCACCTCAGGTATCCTCCCGAGGGATGGCTGCCTGGACACGCCAATCTGCCTGCGCGGCTGGAGGGCTTGGACCCTGCGGGTCCCCCATGGCCGCTCCTGGGGAGGGAGCATGGGCAGAGCCAAGGGCCCCTTCCCACGCCATCCCGTCCCCGAACGTCCCGTATCCCGCTTCCTGGGAACGACTCTCCGCCGGGCGGGGCGGGGCGGGCGAGGCCCGGCCCCCCGGCCCTCCCCGAGGGCGGTGCGGCGCTGCCCGGGCGGCGGCGGTGGCGGTGGTGGTACGGTGAGTGCGGCGCTGCGGGGCCACGCGTGTCTGCGCCTGGCGGGGGGACTCGCTCCCGTCCCTCCGAGGGTGACAAAGCCCCGGTGCTCCCCGCGGGCCGTGGCGTTGCGGCCCCCCCGCGCCATTCTCCGTCCCTCCCCGGGGAGGGGGGAGCCGCCCGCGTGGGCGCTGCCGCGGGCGTCCCCGCGGGGGACAATGGGAGCCACGTGGCCGCCGGAGAAGGGGCGCGACGGCTCCGGCGCGACGGTCCTGCCGGGTCCCGCCGGTCCCATGGTGGGTAACGAGGGCCAGGTGGGCTGTGGGGTGCGGGCAGGGGTCAGCCGAGTACCCCGTTCTACTGCCCGCGGGGGCCAGTGGGGGCAGGCAGGGATACGGCGGGGAAGGGAGGGCACCTGTGCCCAGCCACAGTGGGACGAGCCGTGGGGCTGCCAGGCCGGCGCTCGGGGTGCGGGTTGGGGTACCCTGCTTTGCCGACGCGACGCGTGGCTCCACTGGTGCCGGCACGCGGGGAAGGGGCAGGGCAGTGATGCCTCTCGACAAAGGAGCCGTTCCTGGGTCGGGCGCTGGCATTGCCACCTGGCAGGCAGGATGCCCTCGCTGAGCCAGGGTGAACAGGACTCGTCCCGCGCTGGCACTTGGACAGGGGAGTCAGGCCCCCGCGGCGGCGATGGCGGTTAATCTGTACGGCCTCTCACTCGCCTTGCTGCGAGCCTGGGCTGACGGGTGCTCCAAAAAACACATCCCCTCCGGCCAGGGATTTTCGGCTCCGGCTGTTGGTGAGGAGTGAGCCTCTCCCCGGGGCCCTGGCAGGCTCTTCAAAGCGGGGTGTGTCGGCAGC
The DNA here is from genome assembly GCF_001604755.1 of Lepidothrix coronata. Lineage (NCBI taxonomy): Eukaryota > Metazoa > Chordata > Aves > Passeriformes > Pipridae > Lepidothrix > Lepidothrix coronata. The sequence goes on along the minus strand of NW_016690207.1, from coordinate 343,475 downwards.
ACCGAGCCTCTCAGCCGCCTGCCGCTCCCCGCTGCCAGCACAAGGCTTCCTGGCACCACGGGCAGTGGGCGAACGGGCAGTGGGCAGCCCACGGTGCTGCACCCTGAGCTGCCTTCCTCTGGAGGGCCACTCGGCAGCCTTGCCCCGAAAGGGCTGCCACTTTGGGCCAAGAAGAAGTGTTTTGCGGGCGGGGACAGGAGCTGTCTTGTCTGCAGCTGGCAGACGCACAGGCCCTGGAGTGCCGCCAACTCCCCCGCAGCCCCCGGCGGGGACCCCAGCTGTGCCTGTGCCTGCGTCGCGCTGCCGGCAGCTGCTGGGGAGTGACCTGGATTTCAGCCTTCCCCTAAGCCTCTGCTGACAGCAGGAGCCCGCTCCCCTCCCAGGGATGCATCTTAGGGCCAGCAGCGCCTTTCTGCCTCCCTGTGCTGGCTCCTATCTCCTCTCTCTCCAGCATCGTTCTGATACTGCCAGCCAGCAGCTGACCCCTCTCCTCTCTCCCAAGGGTGCACCATCTGCCTGGGCCAGGCCACCTTCCTCCGCTTCAACCACCCTGCTGAGGCCAAGTGGATGAAGAGCATGATACCGGCAGGAGGCAGGAGCCCAGCGGCTTTCTATGGGCTGCCAGCAAGTAGGTGACCCCCTTTGTCCCAGGCAGGGTGAGGCAGATGCTGAGGTGCTCCCTGACCTGCACCATAAGCCTTCCTGGCATGTGATGCTCTCCCAGCCCTGTCCTGCTGGACTCCCAGCCCTCCCACTTGGGAGTGGGGCTCATACCTGGCTGCAGATGTGCCGTCCATCATCTCAGCGTGCTACAGCAGCTGCAGTGATGTTTGTTAATGATTAATATAATTTCAAAGAGCGCGGCTGTGGGGGCAGTGAGGCAAAGCTCTTGCTTCTGCCAAGCCTGGCCACGGCAGAGCCATCACCCATCGGAGCCCCCCCAGCTGCCTGTGTTTACATGCCAGGGCGGGTGTGCCGGGGCTGCGAAGGCCGTTTCCCTGACTGCTGTCCTTCATTTCACGAGCTGCTTATCTTGCTGTGTCTGCCTGTCCGTGGGGTGATGGGTTGAGTGCCAGAGCTGTGCCTGGTTCCTGGGGATGTCCAAATTCCAGGCAGTGATCCCTGGGCTGACAGCCCTTCTGCCTGCCCTGACCAGCACACCCTGGCACAGGGAGAGGAGCTTGGCAGCCTCTCCATGCCACGTGTGTGTCAGGAAGGCAGCACGGCCACAGCTGGAGGATGGGAGGAGGGACGCGGGGAAGCGCTGAGGCCGAGGAGCATCATACAAGTGCAAAGCATCCTGCAACTGCACAGAATCTGGTGCGGGCCCTGCGTGGTCCCTCTGCCATGCGGGACTGGGTGGGATCACACGGATAGGGCTGTGGCACAGCTCTCCAGGCGTGGAGGCACTGCCAACTGCTGCGGGGGAGCTGCTGGGTGCCAGGGGGTGACGCAGCCTGGGTGGCACGCTGTCCTGGCTGGGCTCCGCGCCTGCTGTGATTCGCTCGTCCCCTGAGTGACAGGCACATCGGTGCTGCCCAGGGAGGACAGGGCAGCCCAGGCGGGGGCACCCTGGCCAGGGGCGCAGGGAGGCTGCAGGCAACGTGGCAGTGGGTCCGGACACGCTGCAGGTCAGCAACTTTTGGCTGTTGCATCTCTGACCCCTTGCTGGGGAGCTGGAATGTGCCAGGGGCAAGTGGTGGGTCCCAGTGGCTGGCGCAGGCAGCTGCTCTCCGGGAACTGGGGCCGGGAGCTGCAACACAAGGATGTCAGAGTGGGCGGCTGGGCTGTGCTCTCAGGTTTCTGTCTCCTGGGTGACGGGGCCAGCGGGCTTCCAGCCTCCTCCCTAGCCCTGGCTCCCCAGTTGAAGTGAGAGAGGGTGGCAGTGGGGGTGCAGGCAGCTTGAGGTGCAGAGAAGAGGGGCTGTGACCCAGCTCTGGCTCTGTAAGGCTACATGGAGGAACAATGCCAGGTTGCCTTGGGGAACCCCAGCCCAGGCAGGGGCCATGGGGGGGTCACACCACACTGACTGCCTGCTCTTGTGTCTCCCTGCAGAGCCCGAGGCCCTAGTGAACGGTGGCCACCAGCCATCAGAGCGTGGGTGTCCTAGCCATAGCTCCCTTGTCAGCTCAATTGAGAAGGACCTGCAGGACATCATGGACTCACTGGTGCTGGAGGAGCCGGCATCTCCTGGCATCCAGAAGCCTCCGGCCTGTGGCCGGTCCCCTCTCTCCCCTGTGGTGAATGGGGGTGGACGCTGCCTCCTGTCCCCCCTACCCAGCCCCGGGGCTGCCTCGGGAGGCTCCAGCTACGAGAACTTCTCTCCACTCTCCTCCCCGGCCAGCAGCAGCAGCTACACCAGCCCCTCGCTGAGCAGCCAGGAGCAGGGGCCACCTGTGCCCCCCCTTGTCCCACTCCGCTCCTCCAGCTACAACCACACTGTGCAGCCACCCACCCTGCCCAGTGGGAGTCCTAGTGAGCCTTGGCCGGTTGAGAGGCTCGGCGACCATAGGGCAGGCAGCCCCCGGCTGACACCCAGGGTGGCACCGCGGCCACGGGCGGCCCTACAGGAGCGGCCCCCGAGCCCCTTCCGTGAGCCACGGGACTCCCTGGTGCCCAGCCGACAGGCTGCCAGCAGGGCAGTCCCAGAGGCCCGACTGCAGCCCCCGGAGAGCCCGCGGGTGGCCCGGAGGAACATGGAGAGCATGCGGGAGTTGCCCCCCCTGAGCCCCTCCTTGTCACGCCGGGCTGCCAGTCCCCGGGCAGCTCCTGACACCCCCTCCCCACAGCCCCGGCTGGGCAGGGAGGTGCCTGGCAGTCCCCGTGCAAGGCGCAAGGGCTCGGAAGAGTCGAGAGGTGCTGGAAGCCCCTCGCCCCCACTGCTGGCAGAGACCTCCACACGCCGCCCCAGCTTTGGCACTTGCCTGAGCCCAACATATGGGCTGAGCTCACCGGCCATGCCCTCGCCCCATCAGAGCCCCCGTGCCCCCAGGAAGCCTTTGGGGGACCCACGGCTGCCAGCGGGGCCACGAGAGCGCAAGAACAGCATCACCGAGATCAGCGACAATGAGGATGAGCTGCTGGAGTACCACCGGCGGCAGCGGCAGGAGCGGGTTCGGGAGCAGGAGATGGAGCGCCTGGTGAGCCTTGGGGTTGGTTGGGGGGGGACACATTTGAGCATGGGACACCCTCTTTGCAAATACCTTCTGTTATTTGCTACTTTAAAACCCGGCCCTTGCCTCTCAGGGATTTGCTGCAGCTGCCAGGCTGCCGGCTTATCTGGGGGGATTATGGCCAGGAATGGCCATGGGTGCTCAGCAGCTCTCTGGGAGTACAAAGCCCCCAACTTGCAGCAGCCCAGGGAAGTTGGTGGGGTCGGCATGGCTCTGGGGCTGCCATCAAAAGCCAGTGGTGCCCCTGGCTGTGCAAAACTATCCACGTCTCATCCATCCCTGCCAGGGCCATTCTGCTGGCGGCAGTGCCATGGCTCTTGTGGGCATTGCATCTATATTTAGGGCCGATGGAGTTTTTATGGAGCTGGCAGCTGCCTGGGTGGGGTTTGCCTGTGTCTCTGCTGGTCCTGGAGGCCGAGCCGCCAGGGCCCTGTTTGCTCAACCCTGACTCACGCCCAGCGTGGGTAGCCTGAGTCACCGCCTGGAAATAGCGGAGGCGTTCAGCGGCCAGTGCTGCTGCCTGTAATTAGTCTGTCTCCAGCTCCTGGCACATCGCGTGCCTGGCTCTTGCAGGGGGTTTGGTGCAGCTGCATCGTGCTTTCTGACGTCCCCAGCCCATCCCAGCGTGCAGCAGGGCAAGCAGTGAGCCCATATCCTGGTGTCCACTATCAGCACGGGGTCCCACGGGCTCTGGCCATGACACGTGCTGGGACAGGTGCCATGCTAACGGTTCTTCCCCACAGGAGCGGCAGCGCCTGGAGACCATCCTGAACCTCTGTGCTGAGTACACCAAGACGGACAGCACTGAGCCGAGTGACGTGCCCCGGCTCCTGGCTGGTGATGCGGATCCTGGCCGGCGGGTGCCCAGGGGTGCTGTGGCTCTGGGCCGTGCGGCCGAGGAGCTACGGCAGAGGGAGAGCCTGGAGAAATCAGATGAGGAGAACTTGAAGGAGGAGTGCAGTAGCACCGAGAGCACCCACCATGAGGTAAGGGGACAGCTGTGCCACGCTGTGCTGTGCCGTGCTGCACCGTGCCATGCCAACCAGCCCTCTCCACAGCACGAGGAGTTGACAGGCCCCCGGGCCAAAGAGGCGCAGCGCCTGGAGGAGGAGCGTGCCAGCGTCCTCGGCCACCTGGACCAGCTGAAGGGCCGTGTCAAGGAGCTGGAGCAGCAGCTGCAGGAGACATCACGAGAGGTGAGGAGTCAGTGGACGCTGCCAGGTCCCCTGCTGCTTGCTGCCCTCACCAGTCAGTGCTGAATTCCACGGGCATGAGCCAGATCCAGCTGGGGCAGCCATCCTGATGTGGCTGTGCCTGTCCAGGCAGAGATGGAGCGGGCGCTGCTGCAGGGTGAGCGGGAGTCAGAGGCGGCGCGGCTGCGGCAGGAGCAGGAAGCAGTGCAGCAGCTACAGGAGAAGCTCTCCAGCCTGGATGCCAGCATCCGCAAGGAGTGGGACAAGGTGAGCCTCACTGCAGGTTTGCACTGTCACCATCTGTGCCTTACCCTCCCTGGCACTTGCAGCCAGTGCCATGATGCCCCATGCTGCAGTGTTCCCCTGCAGACACGTTCTCCAGACCCTGGGCTCCACAGAGGCTTTGGGGAGCAGCCCCTCTGGTTTGTGTTGTGGGGAGATCTGTCTGTCTGTCCGTCTGCCTGGGACAACAGCCTGTCCAACAGCCCTGCCAGAGGAGAACTGAGCTGATGCTAGGGGAGCATTTCAACTGCTACCTGTTGCGCTGGCAGGGTCTGGCAGGGAGACTGTTGTGTGGGGCTTTCCAGGTGGCTGCTGCCTGTGGTGGGCAGTGCTGAAGTGGGGGGTCTTGGCATTGCCCATTCCCTGCCCTTGCTGGGGAACTGCATCTTGTGGCAAGTCACCTCACTCTGCTGCATTTGGACAAGTGAAGGCAGCTGCTGCTGTAGCGTTCAGCTCGCTGGAGGTGGCTGGGAAATCACTGCAGGTGTTTTAACTCATCTCAGTGGCTGAGGAAGATGTCCTGGCCCCCTTTCCCTGGAGTCATCTGTGGTGCAGTTATAGCCTGAAGGCACACATGCTGCTGCGTGTACCACATGCTTGTCCCAGCTGCTGGTTGCTGGCCATCCCACCGCCTTACAGGCAGTGTGGTATGACCTTGGGTAAGCTGCTCTGGAGCAGGAGAGCTGCTGGAATCCAGCTCCCCGCTGCCTGAGGCCAGTGGTCCTGTGCAGTCTGTGCCTGGGTCCCACTGGCAGCTCTGTGCCACCGTGATGTGGCACCAGCGTCCCTGGGGCCCTGGCTGGCCCCATGGCTGTAGGTACTGGGGCTCTCAGGGTGTCTGTGGCCAGGCAGAGCAGCCATCAGCACCTGCCAGCACTGTTTGGGGGTTTTATTCTGGTTTTGGTCTTCCAGTGCTTTGTAGGCATCATCTGTAGCCAGGGACAGCCTTGTGCAGAGCCAGGAGAAGAGCACAGGGAAATCCCCATCCCAACCTCTCTGCTGACCTGAGTGCCTGCTTTCCTAACCCGCCTGCACTACTTGCACTAACAGTGCCTGCTCCGAACTCTACCATCATCTCTGGCATCTCTGTATGCCCAGGAGCCCCTAGGCACCCCTTTTGATGCATCCCCCATCTCCATGTGGAGCATTGTTCCTTGCAGCAAGCGTTTCCCGATGCCAAGCCCCACGGTGCTGGGGGAGGTGGTGCCCCTACACCAGCCCTGTGTTGCTGGCCCCATTTTACTGCTTCTGTGGCAGTGGGAGGGAGGGTTGGGGTCAATTCCCCCTCATTCCAGGCCCAGGAGCAAGTGTTTGCTCTACCACTGACTTGACATAGCCTGACCATCACTGGCAGCATGGCTGGACCTCATCCTCCTGTTTTCACTGCTGCCTTGTGGGCAGCCCTCTCCTGCTGATGGATGAGGGTGGTCCATGCACTCAGGCTGCATTCAGGACCTTCAGTGCTTTAGCTGGCAGCATTCCGATGGTGAGCAGCACTTAACAAAGCCAGTTAGTGGTTGTTCAGAGGGTGCATGTGGTGCAGCTGTGTGCAGGATCAGGATGACTTTATCCATGCTATCAGCATTGATCTTTTTGCTGCCTGTAAGTTTGTTTTTGGAAACACAGGGCTGAGGTTGAGGGCTGGCTGTAACTCCTCTAACACCCTGTGGACCCAGCTCCTACGTCTGTTGCTCTCTCTTGCTATGCTCCCTCCCCCCTGCCCCACTGTAGCTGCCCTGATGCTCTTCCTCACAACCCTCCTCTCTCTCCTGCTCTAACTCACAGCTTCTGCATGGCGCCCATTTGAGAAGTGTATTTTCTCTCTTCTTTCTCTTTTCTTTTTCTTTTCCTTTTCCTTTCTTTTTTTTTTTTTTTTTGTTTTATCTTGTTCTCCCCTGATTCAGGAAAGGGCAAAGATTGATGCTGAAAGGAAGGAGCTAGAGCAACTCCGGGTGCTTTACCATGAGTCGAAGAGCCACCTTGATAAGTGCCCCGAGTCAATGCGGGAACAGTTGCGGGAGCAGATGCGAAGGGTCAGTGTCTCCCCCCACCCCTCCCGGACCATGGCCCACCTCCCTCCGCTCCAGCTTAGGCCAGCTCTTCCCTGCCAGCCGGGGCTGCACTGGGAGCGTCACACCCGGGCTGGAGGCAGCTGGCACCGGGCACCACCGTCCTGGTAAGCTTGCTGCTCGCCCGGGCCCAGGGCGCAGGGCTGGCTCAGCAGAGCTCCTCAGGACCAGGCAGGGCACAAGCACAGACCCTGCCCTGCCAAGGAGGGCAGGCTGGGGAGCCTTGGGGACCGCCGCATCCTCGTCTGGCTGCCTCCCGCTATTTCCTGAGAGTGTTTATTTACACGGCACCGTCGGTTTATGTTACTGCTAGTCCGCAGCATTTTTTCCCGTTATCTGGTATTTTCCAGAAGCAGTTGACTTTCCCCAGCTCATGGCTGCCACCTGCCCAGATAAACCCCCATTGCCACAGCCTGTTCTGGGCAGGCGTCCCCATGCTTGTTGTGAGTCGGGTGTGGCGGGCAGGGGTGGCGATGGAGCAGTCCTGGTGTATGGGAGCCCTCAGTAGCCACCACGCCAGCGCTGTGCCATGAGAGCACCAGCTGCCTGGCTCCTGGAGCAGGGTGAAACATGTCCCCAAAGGGTGCACGGTGCAATGGCTGCCAGGGTGGCACAGGCAGTCCCTGAGCTGAGTGCTGCCATGTGCTGTTGATGCGTGAAGGCTGGGAGGACACACAGGAGTTTGTCCAGCACAGTGCTTGTCTGTGGGGGCTCTGTTGCCCGCTGGCTCGGTGATGCAGGGCTGCATGTTGGTGGTTACGCTGGCACGTGGTGTTTTGCTGCCTGTCAGGGCATGGCTCCAACCCAGATGTGGTTCAGCAGGGGCAGTTGGTCTCCAAGGGCTGGATGAAGCCCCTGCCTCTGGTGAGCTCCTCATCTCATGAGGGTAATCGCTCTGTCCTGGCCAGTTCTGGGTTTCTCCGTTGCCATCTCCTGTGGCAGACGCTCCAGGCAATGTCTCCCACGTTTCTGGTGCCCTGCAGAAGGCAAAGCTGCCTGCCTGCCCGCACCAGGCACAGCAGACACAGGCTTGGCCATGAGCTCTTGTTCCTGGCCAGCACCAGCAGGATGTGGGGACTTGCAGGAGGTTTTGCTGTGGGATGCTTGCCTGCAGGATGAGGAGCTGCCCATCCAGAGAGACTGATCTGCTGTGCCCTTGTGTGTCTAAAGGAGGCAGAGGCACTGGAGACAGAGGCCAAGCTGTTTGAGGACCTGGAGTTCCAGCAGCTGGAGCGTGAGAGCCGCCTCGAAGAGGAGCGTGAGGCACGAGGCAAGCAGCTCCTGCAGAGCCGGGCCGAGTGCAACCGCAGCATCGCCCGCAGGAAGGTAGGGGCAGAGGGGGCAGTGGGTCTGTCACAGCCAGGCTGTGTCCCGTGGCTCGCTGGCAGCCAGCTCATCCCTGCTGCCTGCTCCCCAGGAGCGGGTGGCTGCCCTGGATGCCCAAGCTGCCCAGATTCGGCTGCAGAGTGCCCAGGAGGCCGAGCGCCTGACCAGGGAGCGGAGTGGTGTCCTGCAGCTCCTGCAGAAGGTAATGCCAGGATCAGGGGCCTGACAGGGGCTCCCTGACCCTGGGGGTTGCTCAAGGCAGGGGACAAGATTGCGCCAGCTCTTGTCAGAGTGCTGGCAGGAAGGGTGAGCTTGGGAGGGGACCAGCCATGGGGTGCTCATAACCATCAGCAGCTGTCTCTGCTCTCACTGTCACCTTGTATGCAGGAGAATGAGAAGCTCATGTCTCTGGAGAGGCGATACCAGCTCGTCACAGGTGGAAGGAGCTTCCCCAAAATGTCCTCGGCTCTCAGAGAAGTAAGTGGGTAGAGGGGGCTATGGTGCCTAGGGCTGCTCTCCTGAGCCACTGTTGCCAGTGGGGATGAGCCTTGTGCACCACAAGTTCTGCTCTGCAATGGCTCCTATGCTCCCAAGCACCCTCTGGCCAGAGCCAGGTGCTCCCAGCCACTCAGAGTCTTTCCATGGGCTGCAGAGGTTGGGAGGGAAGGAGGGAAATGCAACAGGGCAACATCTGGGACAGCACTGCTTCAGGTCCCACCCTTGCTGGAGAGCAAATGCGGGGGTGTTTTGGTGCTAGTACAGGGGACTTTTAGGTGGGAGTGAGTCACTCTGTTGCCCTGCTCGTGGCTCTGAACGGGGAGCCAGAACCATGATGCCCTTGGGAGCTGTGGTTCTGCCAGACCTGCTGCTGGGAAGAGGGGCGGGATGGCAGAGTCCCCTTGTGCCTGCCTGCAGTGGGACTCCTGCTGCTGCCACCTTGCTGCCTGTGCCCACCTTGCCTACGTGATCTTTACCCTCCAACAGGAGACCCTCCATATCTCAGAGCCTTATGAGCTATTGGAGGGAACTAAGTCCTTGAGCCCCCTGCCAGCAGCAGCTGCCTCCTTAGCTTCTCCTGCCACCCGCTCCTACCCCAAGGCACAAGAGGTAACTAACTAGCAGGACTAACTGCCTGTGCTTGCTCGCTTGCCCCTCCTTGGCAGAGACCCCTTTCGTGGACTAACGTCACCCCCAGGCAGCAGGGCAGCCCTGCAGCAGCATGGCTGGGGCATTTCTCATTTAGCTCTCTGGCAGCTGTGCTCATTAACACTCAGTCCCTGATTTCAGGTGCTCTCCTGAGCCCAACGGGCATCCCAGCTCCCGCTGCTGCCCTCTGTTTTAACCCTGGTGTGGTGCTATGGGGCACGGCATTCCTGTGCTTCCCCTTGCCCACCACTTACCCCTCTGGCTGGGCACCTCCTGGCAGCATCCTGTAGGGTCCTGCTAGCCTGGCTTCCCTAAAATAAGAGCAAGTCACAAGCTTTAGCATGTTTGGTTCAGAAAGGATGTGGAAGTGGATTTTAAGCTGCCTCAGTGCAGCTTGAGGTGCCTCAGTACTGTGGGGAGGGCTTGTGGCCAGGGGCCCTGGGGGACCCTGAGGTCTCTCCTCAGCAGGCACTCAGCAGAGCTGTGCTGAAGGCAGGAGGGAGGCGGGTGCCAGCACACCCAGCCCAGCTTGGGCACCACACTCCCCACACAGTGCTGCGCACTGGGGCTGCCGTGAGCAGTAGGGCAGGGCTGGGCAGGCAGTCTTGGGTCATGCGTGCACAGGGAGGTTTGCTCCCACTTTGCAGTCAGTGCCATAATGCCAGCACATGGGTCTAATTCTCCTCCTTCTCCCTCACCGTGGATTTCTAGGAGTACATGAGGCTGTCTGACGTTTTCAGGTTCTGCAGCAATACTCACGGCCCCAGCCTGGACACTAAAGCTTCTGCTGCTGCCCCTGCTGCTGCTCAGCGCTCTTTCTTGCTTGCTGTACCTCCAGCAGCCGACGAGGTACCCGCCCCAGAGCATGCTCGGGTTTGCTCCCTTGGGTTGCCCGCTGCATCCCGGGTCAGGGGACTTGTCTGGCTGCAGCTGAGGGGGGAGCAGAGGCTCAAGCTGCCTGGTCTCCTTGCCAGGGTGCACTTCTTACCTGCTCTGGATGTGTTGGCAGCAGGGCTGGGGAGCAGAGCAGGTGCCCAGCAGAGTGGGAGGGTGGCCCTTTGACTGTTCGATCCAGTCCTGGCCGCTGGTCCCAAGCAAGGAGGATGCAAAGCAGGCAGGGACCTGACCTGGTGCCCAGCACCAGGGTAGCAGCAGTACCAACTGCTCTTCCTCCTGGGACATGGCACCCTCCTTTGGGAGGCTGGAGCTGCCTGTTCATTCCCCTGTGCCTGCTTGCCCTTGCTCTTCTCCTGGTTTAATATGCTTCTCTTTGCCCAGTACGTGACCGTTGAGCAACTCTCAGGCATCTTGGGCAGCCTCCACACCCCTGCTGCTTCCCTGCTGGGCTGCATCCCTCCGGCCCCTTCATCCTCAGCCTGCGCTCCTCCTCCTCTTTCATCTCTCTCTTCTCCCTTCATCTCTGCAGAGGTTTGTGCCCTGTTTCCCTCTCTTGGGACCCTTGTCCTCTCCCTAGGAGGTGCTGGGGATGCATGGGAAGGAGAGAACTGCAGATGAAGCTGAGCAGCAGCTCAGGCTCTTGACAGCCTACACACCCTTCATTGTCCTGTCTGCTGCTTCACTGCCCATGGGGCAGGTCAGGGGGATCTTTTTGCTTGATCAGCTCTCTTGAGCAGCAAAGGGCTCCTACGGCTGCTGGGACTTAGCCAGGGAGTGCATGGGATCCCTGGGGGTCTGCACATCAAATGCTGGGGGAGTGGTGCAGGCACAGGCAGGGATGCTACCCCTTCTCTGTGCATCTGTCCCTCTTGCTGCATTTGTCCTTCATCCTTTCTCACATGGCCTCTCTCTCCAGATGGAGCAGCAGCTGCCAGGAGGCCCCGTGTGCCTCCCGGCTCTTGATTTAGAGAAATGGTACCAGGAGGTCATGGCTGGCTTTGAGACCTCCTCTTGCCCTGTCTCTCCTCCTTCTTCCCCTCCTCCACTTCCAGCTAAAGCTCACTCCTCTCACAAGGCTCTCCAGGTAATCCTGGCTCCCTGCTGCCAAGGCTCAGGCTTTGGGGCTGCTGGCCATGGCGGGAGTGGGGCAGTGTGGGGATGTTCCTGTGGACCCTGCACCCTGAGTGCTGCCAGGCCCCTGCCTGCTGATGTGGGCAGGGGCAGAGCAGACCTGCTGCCTGGGGCAGGCAGCCCCTGCTTCTTATCGCCTGCAGCCCTGCCAGAATGGCACTGATATGGGGCAGGATCTGGGGAAGGGATGCTCAGCCCTGCTTGCGGATGAGCCATCTGTCCAGGGGGGCTTTTGCAGTCCCCCATGTCCCTCTCACCTCCATGTCTCTGTGCCCAGGTCTATCGTGCAAAAACAGAGGGTGACGCTGGTGTCCCCACCCCTCGGATGAAGAGTGGGACCCCCTCGTCTTCGCAGCTCAACCTCTCTGTGCTGGGGCGCAGCCCCTCGCCCAAGGTACAGCTGCCAGGGGGACCCGGGCACCCTGGCCATGGGTCACACGCTCCCGGTGCCAGGCCCCATCCCCATCCTTGCAGCTGATCCCCTGCTGTCCTGCCCAGGGCCCCCCAAGCCCAGCGGGCAGCCTGCCCCGCAACCTGGCGGCCACGCTGCAGGACATCGAGACCAAGCGCCAGTTGGCCCTGCAGCAGAAGGGTGAGCTCTGGCTCCACGTCCCGGCTCTGAGGGGTGGTGGGACTTTGGGAGATGCTGCGCCCGCTGCGACTTGGGCAATGGAGAAGGGAGCCCGGCCGCGGGTGGGAGCAACAGCACTCCGGAGGGATGCAGTGCCTCTCTCACAGTCTCTTGCTTTTTCCCCCCTCTCCTCCTCCTGACCCCTCCGCCCGACGGCGTGTCTCCAGCCAAGCTGCTCCCAGCAGAGCCCTTGCAGCCAGGTGATCTACCAGGTAGAGATGTGGGGCAACTTGGACTGCCTGGAGCAGCCCGGAGGCAGCAGCATGGCTGTTTGCTGGCACCTTCTACCATGCATAAGAGGGGCATGATTAGCCCAGGACCCCAGATGCCTCTCAGCATCTGCTTAGGGACAACCCTGTGCATCCATAACCCGCTAATGCTTTGCCCAGCCTGCTCCTGCCAGCCTGGTGCATGTGCCCCCTTGGCTGTCCGGGCCCCCTCCTCCTGCCTGGATAGATTGCTGTGCTTGCCAGAGAGTTGTGACAGCAGCTCCCACCTCTGCTGCTACCATCCCTACCTGGCTCCAGCCTGTGGTGTCTTCTGCCTGTGCCACTCCCTCACTCACCACAGTGCGGTTCTGAGTGTGGCACACTTAACTCAACATCATGATCCTTCCTCCCGTGGCACAGGTCAGCAGGTGATCGAGGAGCAGAAGCGGCGTCTTGCGGAGCTGAAGCAGAAAGCGGCTGCCGAGGCACAGTCCCAGTGGGAAGCCCTGCATGGGCAGCCCCCCTTCCCCGCTGCCTTCCCCCGGCTCGTGCATCACTCCATCCTCCACCACCACCGTCCCCATGGCGCTGGGCCCCGGGCCGAGGAGCTGGACCATGCATATGACACCCTTAGCCTGGAGAGCTCAGACAGCATGGAGACCAGCATCTCCACCGGCAACAACTCTGCCTGCTCACCTGACAACATCTCCAGGTAACCCTGGGGCCAGCTCCTGCAGCTGGGGGACAGCCTGCTCTGGTGGTGCACTGCTGGCTCGAGGTCCTTCCTGCTGCAGCAGTACCTGCATCTGTCTTATAGTGCCAGCGGGATGGAGACAGGGAAGATTGAGGAGATGGAGAAGATGCTGAAGGAGGCACATGCTGAGAAGTCACGGCTGATGGAGTCCCGGGTGAGTGGGACCACACCAGCGCCGCAGCTGGATGGGGAGCAGGTCCCCAGTCCTTGGGGCTGAGCTCCTGTGTGTGTGCCAGCAGGAGCGGGAGATGGAGCTGCGCCGGCAGGCGCTGGAGGACGAGCGCCGGCGCCGGGAGCAGCTGGAACGCCGGCTGCAGGATGAGACCGCACGGCGGCAGAAGCTGGTGGAGAAGGAGGTCAAGCTGCGGGAGAAGCACTTCTCACAGGTGTGAGGCAGGCTGCCACCCTCCAGCAGCCTGGCCAGGGAGGAATACTTGGCTCCCTACTGATGTCCCAGGGTCCCAGTGGGGGGACATGGCTCTCCTTGCCACTGGTGGGCTTTGCAGGGCTGTGTTGCTTTTCCAGGCTCGTCCCCTGACGCGGTACCTCCCCATCCGCAAGGAGGACTTCAACCTGCGGCTGCACATTGAGTCCTCGGGCCACAGCGTGGACACCTGCTACCACGTCATCCTGACTGAGAAGATGTGCAAGGGCTACCTGGTCAAGATGGGGGGCAAGATCAAGTCTTGGAAGAAGCGCTGGTTTGTCTTTGACCGCATGAAGCGCACCCTCTCCTACTACATGGGTGAGTCCCTGTGCCGCCCAACGCCCCATCCCCGTGCCATCACCCACAATCCAAAACACTTCTCTCTCTCGGGCAGATAAACATGAGACAAAGTTGAAGGGTGTCATCTACTTCCAAGCCATTGAAGAGGTTTACTATGACCACCTCCGCAGTGCTGCAAAGGTGGGAGTCGGGCACTGCTCTGGTGTCTGCTGGGAGCCCCTGGGAGCATCCCCATTCTCCCGCATTGCCCTCTGACAAGTGTGCAAGAAGCAGCAGGGCAGCTCCTGCTGGATGCTCATGGAGTGGTCCATGGCCTTTGATGGAGCCAGCTCCTTGGGGTGCCAAGGGCAGGACCCCAGTGCTGGGCTTTGGAGGGGGGGCACAGGTGGGAATGCTGTTGCTTAAAGGGGCCAGAGCACTGATCCTGTCCTCCTCCCCTCCAGAGCCCCAACCCTGCACTCACCTTCTGTGTCAAGACCCATGACCGTCTCTACTACATGGTGGCACCCTCGGCCGAAGCCATGCGCATCTGGATGGACGTCATTGTCACCGGGGCAGAGGGTTACACCCAGTTCATGAACTGAGGGGTGGTGCTGTGCACCCTAGATCCACCACTTGGACAGACTCCTGAGGATCCCAAGCAGTGAGGAGCTTCTGCGGGAGCCACAGTCCCTGCTGCACCCTGTGCCAAGGGCTGTGCACACCATAGCAGTGGAGCTACACTGGGCCCATGCTGGGTGGCACTGAGCATGGCCTGCTCAGCCAAGGGAATAAGATTTTTTATGTTGACTTTTTAAAAACAAAATTTATTTGAAAAAGTGCTGAAATGTAAGAAGCTGCCAAAGAGCTGCCAGGGCCTGAGCTTTCTGCCTTGGGGAGGTGCTGGATTTGAGGCCGACACTTAACCACACTCAACACTGTTGCCACAGTGTTCCAGGGAGGGATGGTGAGGCCCCAGCTGGACAGGACCCCCCGCTGTGGTAGACCCAGACCCCTCTTTGTAAACCTTTTGTAACTCCGAATCAGTGTCCTGCCCGTGCCGCGGCCGGACGGGGATTGTGGGGCTGCCCAGCCATAAAGCATTTCATGAACCAGGCTCAGCCCCTCTGTGTGGCCTCTGGTCTGGCCAGACCAGAGCCTTCCCTGGGGGGGGGGGGGGAAGGGGGAACCTGAGGTGAGCTGAGGGGCACGGGATCGGACGTGGGAGACGGTGGGGGCCGCAGAAAGGTGCGGGAGGCACCGGCGGGAACTCGGGAACCGACTGGGAGCACCAGGACGGGTTGGGTTGCCGTGGGGCCGAGCCCAGCCGAGCTCTAACCGAGCCGAGCCGAAGCGGGAGCGGCGCAGGGGGGCGGGGCGTGGTCTGGGGGCTCGGCCGCCAGGGGGCGCGCACGGCGCGGGCCGCTCGCACGTGGCGCTGTTTCCGCGCGGCACACAACGGGGCCCAATGGGCGCGCGGCCCCCGCCCGTGACCACTTCCGGCTTCCCCCGACGTGGCCCAATGGGCGCGCGGGCGCCGCGGGATTGGTGCGCGGGGCCGGCGCCGCCGAACGCGCCAATCAGCGCGCGCCGCGTGCAGGCGGGGGCGGCGCGAGGCGGCGGGGCCGGCGCGGCGGGGGCGGCTCCGCGCGCCGGGCCGGGCCCAACCGAGCCGGGCCCAGTGCAGCCCACCCAGCCGAGCCGGGCCCAACCGAGCCGAGCCGAGTCCAGCCCAGCCCAGCCCAGCCGGGCCCAACCGAGCCAGGCCGAGTCCAGCCCAGCCGGGCCCAGCCCAGCCGGGCCCAACCGAGCCAGGCCTAGTGCAGCCCAGCCCAGCCGAGCGGTGCTGAGCATGGCGCGGATGAGCGGCCGGGCGCTGCCCTGGCTGCTGCTCCTCCTGTGCCTCCTGCCCGCCGCAGGTACGTTCGGGGCAGCGCGGGGGGAGGCGGTGGAAGAGCAGCGGCCGGTGTTTCGGTGCCGCTCCAGCGCCCTGACCGGGCTCACCCCTTGCCGGCCGCCGGCACCGGGAGCAGGGTCTCACAGAGGGCTTGTCTGCAGAGCCGGTGGCCGTGATGTCGGTGGACGTGGGCAGCGAGTCGATGAAGATCGCCATCGTGAAGCCCGGGGTGCCCATGGAGATCGTGCTGAACAAGTGAGCGGCTGTTCCAGCGTCCCTAGCTCCGCCGCGGGAGCCGTACGGGGGGCGGGGGGGCTCCGGTCTGTCCTACCGGGGCTGGATCCCGGGGGTGAGGATGACTGGAGCTCAGCCATCCATCCCTGTTCCTCTGCTGCCGGAGGGACGCTCCCATCCTCCACCCATGGTTGTGACTCGCTCCTGCCCCCGGTGAGCAGCTGTGGGGCATCGTCCAGGGCACCCTGGGGGGCTTGGAGGTGCTTTGGGCACCTTTCCAGCGAGTGCCGAAAGCCCACGTGGTTACGGACACGTTATGGTGTGAACCCGAAAGGGCACAGGTCACGTTCTTACTTGTTCCTTGATTCTCAGTTCCCCACAAGGCAGCCTAGAGCCAGGTTTGTTTTGCTGCAGCTGTTCAGAGCCCACCCACACTTGCTAAGAAGCAGGTGAAGCTTTCCCTGCACTCAACTGCTCCTGCAGCTCATCCCCAAGACCTTGAGTGAAGAACCTGCGGTTGGAAGAGGACGCATGATCAGGAACATCCTCATTTTCTGGGAGACTAGAGATAACAAATAAGTTTCTCACCCAGCTCCTTGACATTTGGCAGTCATAAGTAGAATGAGGGAACTGTCTTGCCTTGCTTGCAGGTGGAGGAAAACAAAAACAAAGCGAGTGTCAGCAAAGCACTGAAGGTGGCAGGGGGACTTCTCTGCCAGTTCCTCAGCTGAGCAGAGGCTGGTCCTCCTCTCCCCAGCAGATATCTGAGCACTTTCCTTTAGTTCTTCTGAAATGGAAACAACATCCTTCTTCACTAGAGACTCTGTGTGGAATGTTCACCTGTTTCAACTGGTTTATTCCTCTCTCTCTCCACAGGGAGTCACGAAGGAAAACACCCGTGGCTGTTTCTTTGAAGGAGAACGAGCGTCTCTTCGGTGATAGTGCTCTGGGGATGGTAAGAGTTCCTGTCCGCAGAACACTGGTATTCAAGGTTGTGATGAATGTCTGAGCCAGGGAATTTTATTTTGCTGTTCTGTGCTGCTCATCTCCTTCATGTGTTACTTGCTCTGCCTACTGGCTGTGTGCTCCTACTCCCATAGCAAGAGCTGTTGCCCACACAGCCTGGGAGGGGTTGGTTTGAGACTGGTGTAGCCAAAGGAATGCAGGTGGGTGATGTGCTTTTTTTTTTTCTGCAGTCCATAAGGACGCCCAAGGTGGCATTCCGGTACTTCCAGGATCTGCTGGGGAAGCGAATGGATAACCCCCACGTGGCGCTGTACCAGTCCCGCTTCCCGGAGCATGAGCTGGTGAAGGATGAGACAAGGCAGACCGTTATCTTCAAGCTGTCCCCGTAAGTGGCTGCTTTTGGGTTCTTTGTGGGAAGGACTTTGGCTGCCAGGCTTCTGCAGCTCACTGTTGATGCCATAATTTTCTTTTCTGTTGTAGAACAATACAGTATTCTCCCGAGGAGATGCTGGGGATGGTCCTGAACTATTCACGTGGTCTGGCTGAGGAATTTGCAGGTTGGAAGGATTTAGCTGTTTCTTGCAGTCTGTGTGTGTGTGTGTGTTTATGCGTTATAGGATTCAAGTAGACACCAAAGGTGTTTGGAAACTCAGGGGTTTTTAGAAACAGAATGTTGGGTCTCTCCAGCTGTGGGCTGTAAGCAAGACTATCTAGTTGTCATTTGTTTCTAATATAATGCAAGTTTGGGAACTTATTCCTGTTTCTGTGGGCAGGCACCCCAGTTCCCACCCAGCCTCGTGAAGGAGCCTTACGGGCAGTCTCTGGAGAAAAGTGAAGTGATCAGAGCGGGGGCACATGGGAAGGTAGCTGTAGGGGAGGGTGGAAGTAGCCCTGTGAAGGCTGTGCTGTGCCTGCTCTGGATGGAGACTTTGCTGCTGGAGCAAAAAGAGCAAAAAAGGCTCTTTGCTGTGAAACCTGCTAACAGAGAAGAGGCTGTAGTGCATATTTCATGCTGTGTTGTAATAAAATACCACAGCAATGAAAACTGGGTAAATTATTAGGAGGCTGTGTCATGTGGCCAGTGACACTACAGCCAGTCCAAGGACTTTTTACTGTAGAGTGAACATGATCCAGAGGTAATGTAAGGCTTCATGAAGATAATAATTGTTGAAATCGAAGGCAGCCCAGAGCATTTGAGAGTATCCTGACCTGTGAAACAGAGGTCAATAGACACGTGGCTTTGCGAGAATCTGCCAGGTCTGCTTGGTTTCAGCAGGACACAGAGATTCATCCCTAGGCATCCTCCTGCTGCTGTAGGATTGCATCCTGTACAAATCTTTACCGTGGGTCCTCTGGCTTTGCTGCTGTCACCCTGTCACAAGTCTTTGCATGTGGCTGACTGATCAATAAACATGTTCTGTGCAACTCTTTCAGAGCAGCCCATCAAGGACGTGGTGATCACAGTTCCTGCCTACTTCAACCAGGCGGAGAGGAGGGCGGTTCTGCACGCCGCCCGCATGGCTGACCTCAAGGTGCTGCAGCTCATCAACGACAACACTGCTGTAGCACTCAACTATGGGGTCTTTAGGAGGAAAGACATCAATGCCACTGCACAGGTAGGTGCTGCTGGGAGATGCGGAGAGCCCTGCCGAGTGCCTGCACGCAGGGGAGAAAGTGCTGCAGAAAAAATCCAAAGAACTTAAGGCAGACTCTGGTGGTCAACCAGTCTCCTCTGTTTTCACATGTTCATCAACAAGACAAAGAGGTTAAACCTGGTGTGCACGTGTGGTGAAGCCTAAGAGCTTCTGGAGTGAGGGCAGGTGCTGGGAGTTCCCGTTTTGTAAAACCTGTGTTTGTTCCTTGCCCATGAACTGGGGGAAATAACAGTAACAATTACTTGAGATATTGGAACACTGACTTAGAAGTACTTGATTTTCTTGAGGTTGGAGAAACTTTTAAAGGGCAAAGCTTTGGTTTTTGAGCTATGAAATAGATGTGAACAGTTTTCTTGTTCTTTTCTGTCAAGTGTGACCCTGAACATCTCCTGTGTTTGGTCTGAGTCTTGCCCTTACAGGATAAAGCTGGTCCAGGGAGTGGATAGTCATGGCCTGTATCGTGCTGAAATCCATGGGTTCTTTCCTTATTCATGCGGATATCCAGGTGTTTCTGCTTCACTGTCCCAGCTTTTCTTTTCAGAATATCATGTTTTACGACATGGGAGCAGGAAGCACCATTTGTACCATTGTGACATATCAGACAGTGAAAACTAAGGATTCAGGAACTCAACCTCAATTGCAGATCCAGGGCATTGGGTAAGAATTCTGCATGAGTTGCACAAACCCCACAGGACTCAGGAAAGAAACCATTTGTTTCACAGTCTTTTCTACATGTAGAATTTTGCAGTGAGGTTTCAGCACAGAAATTTGGGTGGTTGGGTGGAAAACATTTGGAGTGAGAAAGCTCCAGTTGGGAATAACTCTAGTGTTGCTAACTTGGGGAGAAGGTAACTGAGAACTTCCATGAGCCCAGAAGGGAACTAGTGTACTTAGTTTGCTTCAGGCTTGCTTTTTGATAGCCTCAAACCATGTAAGCCTGTTCCATTTCATGTGATCCTATAGAATTAGAGTGTGTCAGTTTGAAAAAGAGGAATATCCTTATAGAGAGGAATGAACATATTGCCAAGCAAAGAGGGGGGTGCTGTGCATAGCCAGCCCAGCAATTTTAACTCCAAAGCATTTATATTACTTTTCCAAGAAAATAGCTGAGACGGTTGTCCTTTGGCTTCTTAGCTGTTTTATGTGCTTGGCAATAAGGCTTTTACCACAAACGTAATGAAATTTCCTGCTCAAAGGCTGTTGTGACAGTGAGTCTTTTTTTTTTTCTTTCCTTATAATGTGTTGTTTTTGCGGCAACCATTGTACTTTCACAGTCAGTCACAGCTGATGGTACTGCAGCTACTTTTGACCACTTGTTGCTCTGCATATTTGCAAAATAACACATGAAGTTTGTTTGTATTTCAGTTCGGTTTCAGTTGTTTCATCTCCTTTCATTCTTTTGCTCAGGTTTGACCGTACTCTTGGAGGTTTAGAGATGGAGCTTCGTCTCCGGGACTACTTGGCAAAGCTCTTTAATGAGCAGCACCCTTCAAAAGATGTCCGGAAGAATCCCCGGGCCATGGCCAAGCTGCTGAAGGAGGCCAACCGCCTGAAAACTGTCCTCAGTGCCAACGCTGACCACATGGCACAGGTCTGACCTGCTGCTTGGGGCTCCTGCTTTTTTTTTGGGCTAAGGGTGGGGTGAGTGGAGGACTGGTGTGAGGGAACACTGTGCCTCTGCAGTGCTGGGCTGCTGAGGAGCATCTTTCCTGTGGTCCCTCTCGGTTTGTCCCCACTTGGTAGCACCAGTGATTGAGTGGATTGAAGGAGAGTTATTCGTATCAAGTTTGTTAAATAAACTTTCACTGAGAGAAGCTGTCTATTACACCCATGTTCCATCCTCTTTATCACTTTAGCAATGGCAGAGGGTCAGATGAGCACAATCAGGTCCACGGTGCATTAAGAAAGCCAGAACTTTTTGCATACTGGGCAAGTCATGCAAAGATTTTGCTCAGAGAATGCTCCACAAATAACTTCATTCTGGCTGGGTTTTTTTTCTGGACAGATTGAGGGACTACTGGATGACATCGACTTCAAAGCCAAGGTCTCAAGGCAAGAATTTGAGGATTTGTGCTCTGACTTGTTCAAGCGTGTCCCAGGACCTGTGCAACAGGCTCTGAGCAGTGCAGAGATGAACATGGTACGTTTACAAGAATGCATTAACGAGCCTGAAGTTTCTGTCTGTGGAGCTGCTGTCACATCATGATCGAGGCACCTGTGGTTGTGTCATCAGCACTGCTGGGAGGTAGATGCCTGCTGTTGTGATAGTGGTGTTGGTGCTGAGAGTATAGTATTTACCTGCTGCAGTGTCAAGCAGGAGTGTGTCGTGGCTCCCTGCGCATTCCACCAGAAATGAAGGACTTGGAGGAGGGGTTTCTTTCTGTTAAAACACTTTACTCTTGGTTGGAGGTTTGAAATACTGATCTTTCCTCTTTTTGTCTTGGATGCTGTTCTGGTCTCCCTCCTGAAGTTTTAACTGAAAGAGCCTGGAAACAGAATTATTGGTGTTTGTGCTTCTGCTTTGTGCGCTCCCTGAAGGGAGCCCCATTTTGGGCTGCAGTTGGACCGAACCCGAGGCAGTTTTTTAGAGAGTCACTGCGGTGTTCAGTGCTCACTTTCCAGGGTGCCAGGATGCTGTTGAGCAACTTTGGGCACTGGTCTTCAATGCAAGACACTGAGTCACCTCTTAGAGTCCAGGTTTCTGTCTGTTCTGGTCCAACTGGCTTCCTGGGTCACTATCTCCTTTGGCATTGAACTATAGTCTGTTTAATTTTGAGTCAAGCCACATGTTTCAGGTGGCTCGAAGCCATGATCTCATTGTCACTCTTTGACAGACCTGACTCCAGGTGCCTCATGTTGGCACGGCTCGTGTCATTCTGTCTGAGTTCTGTCAGGCACTGGCCTGCATGGGGACAGCAGGGTGCTCTAAGAGCACCCCATCAGCACGTGGTGACTGGGGAAGGAGTGTAAGGAAGCCCTGAACTTAGCTTTCCAAAATTGCTTTCTCAAGACAAGGTGACTGTTTCCAATCCCTAGGATGGAATTGACCAGGTGATTCTAGTTGGCGGTGCCACACGGGTCCCCAAAGTGCAGGAGGTTTTGCTGAAAGCTGTGGGCAAGTGAGTATGTGAGGCCCCCTTCTAGTCTGTCTCCCATTGGCAAGCTGCTGTTTGTGGCAGAGACTGCAAACCTCATGTCTGTTGCTTTTCCCTTCGTAGAGAAGAGCTGGGCAAGAATATCAATGCTGATGAGGCTGCTGCTATGGGTGCAGTCTACCAGGCAGCTGCTCTGAGCAAAGCCTTTAAGGTGAAGCCCTTCGTTGTTCGGGATGCCGCTGTGTTTCCTATCCAGGTAACCCTTGGCTTTCCTTCTCTTGTGCAAGGTTTGGGCAAATGGGGCTGTGCTGGGAGAAATGGTCCAGGTTTGAACCTGTTGGTTTCCTTTGAGTAAAGAAACTCTGGGAGGTCTTTCTGCCAGTCTAATAAAGAAAGCGGAGGAAAGTCTTCTATACTGTAGAAGTGCAATATCCAAGGAGCCAGACATATGTAAACATCAGTTGAGGAATATTTTCCTGTCCCCCAACTTTTTCATGAAGCAGAGAAGCCAGATGCTGCTGATGTAGATGCCACAGAAGAAGCTTACATTTGCTGAGTGTCGTTTTCTGTTTGTTGTGCAGGTGGAGTTTACTCGTGAAGTTGAGGAGGATGATAAATCGAGGAGTTTAAAGCATAACAAGCGGATTTTGTTCCAGCGCATGGCACCCTATCCCCAGCGCAAAGTGATCACTTTCAACCGCTACACAGATGACTTTGAGTTTTATGTCAACTATGGGGATCTGACATTCCTGAGCCAGGATGACCTGAGGTGAGTTGAGCCCAGCACCTGAGCTGGCAGCTTCGTGGCAGTGCAACATGCCTGGCTGGAAATGTATTGGTGGGCAGCCTGTGTGTCTGACTGGCACTGGCACATCTATACTCCGAGCTGCATGTGCTTTAGCAAACTGAACCCCTGCCAGTCCCTGCTTCGTGCAGTTGCCCATCACTGCCAGCGTGACCATGAGTGGGGGTTAGCTGTTCTGAAGCACTGTTATCCTGAGTTCTCTTTCTGCTTTTGTCTCTGTGTCATCAGAGTTTTTGGTTCTCTCAATCTCACCACTGTGAGGCTAAAGGGAGTTGGGGAGAGTTTCAAGAAGCACTCAGATTATGAATCCAAAGGCATCAAAGCTCACTTCAACATGGATGAGAGTGGAGTACTGAGTCTTGACCGGGTAAGCACTACCTGTTGATTGTCAGCTGATGTATTTTCCAGTTCTGTCCCTCCCTCTGGTATGGATGGTCCCTGATTAAAACTAATCCCGAGCTCCCTATTTTCAAGGTGGAATCTGTGTTTGAGACCTTGGTGGAAGACAAGCTGGAGGAGGAGTCAACACTGACAAGTAAATGCTGAACTTTGGTATTCACACTGACTATTTTGTTACCTGTAGTGGCTGAGATAACTACAAGCATTGCATTTCTTTGGATGTGGGAGGTTACACAGTCTGTGCATGCAAGGACAATGGAGGGAGGTCAGAGAAGGATGAGTCTGGAGTGTGTGGAGTTCACCTGTGCTGCCAAGGGAGCTCCTTGGCAATCGTGGTTGTGAGGGGAAGGACTGAAAGCTGAAGATGACTTTCTTCCTCATTTAGATATGTAACATTCTGGGTTTTTTGTCTCCCATCGACAGAACTTGGAAACACCATCTCAAGCCTGTTTGGGGGTGGCAGCCCTACACCAGAGACCGGAGAGAACCTGACAGACGCTGTTCAGGTGAGCCCCAGAGGGATTGCCAGCAGGAGGGAGTCCTTGAGTCTTGTTGTAGAATTACCTCTTCGGTGAAACATTTGCATGGAATTTCTACATTTAAAACGCTGGTTTGCTTTCCCTTTTACTTGCCTGTGATGACCAGGAAGAGGAAGAGAGCCTAGCAGACCCAGGTAAAGAAGAGCAGGGTGAGAAACAAGACCAGAAAAGCAGTTCTGAAGATGCTGGTGAAGAACAGGGAGAAGAGAAACAGCAGTCTCCAGGCCAGGCAGAAACTGCCTCTCCGAAAGCAGAGTCACAGAAAAAGGAAGAAGGCGAGAAATTAGAACCTCAGGTAAGCATCAGATTGAAGGAATTTAGTCTAATTTCCATACCTGAGAAATGGCATTTCCTCAGTGAAATTCTCCCTTCTCTATAAGTGCCCTGCCTTGGAAAAAAATTGGCAGAGTCTGAAAATCTCTTCCTTGCCTGAGAACATACTTTGTGTTACAGGATCCTAAAGAAAATAGAGAAACTGCAAAAGAGGAAGAACTGTCCAAAAGTTCTAGTGACAGCACAGCTGCCAAAACGGAGGAAGAGAAGAAGATCAAAGCACCCAAGAAGCAGAAGCTTGTCCATGAGGTCACCATGGAGGTGGATGTAAACGATGTGCCTGACCTCTTCGAAGATGAACTGAAGAGCTCGATGAAAAAGTAGGTTTGAAATGGCTCTGCCAGGTTAGAGCTCTAGATGAAGGAAGTGGATTGCTTTGGAATGGTGATGGCTCGTATAGCACTGCTCAGGAGCTGGTGTGTGATGTGCTGCTCATGCAAAGGCACTTCCTGCCTTTGATTTCTCTTTTCTTTGCCTGTTAGACTCCAAGACTTGACGATCAGAGATCTAGAGAAACAGGAAAGGGAAAAATCGGCCAACAGCTTGGAGTCATTCATCTTTGAGACCCAGGTAAGAGAGAGATATAAAGAAATGAGAATTCCAGGAGAGCAAGTAGAAGTGTCTTGCACAGTTTGTGGCTCCTCTGAGTGCAGGAATGTTATTTGAGCTGGGGGAAGCTGATTTGAAGAGCCTGGCTTTCATCTTTCAGTCACTCTTTTTGATGCTGTTAGGCTTCTCAGGCCCACGTTTCCTCAATACAAAATGAACCTTCCCTTCAGTGTGTGTAACACATTGTACTTTGGGTTTCCAGTATCCCTTATATGCACTTACCTGTATGCTTTAGAACAATTGCCCCCAGGCTTTAAAGAAGCTACAGCTTCTCAGGAACTGTTGTGCAAAAGAAGCAACTAGTGTTAAGTGCATGTGAAATTATGGCTGTTGCAGCATCACCATCATTTACCTGGGCTGTGCATGTGTCTACACCTGGTGTATTCTCATCATGCTCCTGGCTGTGGGAGGGTGCAGGCAGCACCCCAACCCAGTTGCAAGTGAGTGCTCTGTTTGTTTTATGCTTCCAGGCTCAGTGGTGTTTAACAGAAGTGTTTGCTCTGGTCTTTTCAGGACAAGCTTTACCAAGAGGAATATCAGTTTGTCTCAACAGAGGAGCAGAGAGAAGAAATTTCCAAAAAGCTTAATGAGGCTTCCAGTTGGATGGAGGAGGAGGGCTATGCAGCTGCAACAAAGGTATTGCTGTGTGCAGTCAGGATACCAGTCTGCTCTCACTGACATGGAAATGATCACACAGGCTGTCAGAGCCTTTGTAATCTCGTTCTTGAGAGTGTCTTGCATTATGCACAGAACAAAATACGAAGTTGATTCCACTTAAAGCTTTGTTGTGTGGCTCTTTTTACTGCACTAAAATGGTGTATTTGATAGAGCAAACAATAAATGCAGTTTTAACTTCTGTAGTCATCAATGTTAGACAATGGTCAAACTGTGTCTCCTTTCTCCTGTCCCCCATTTGCAGGAGCTGAAAGACAAGCTTTTGGAGCTGAAAAAGCTTTGTAGGAACCTTTTCTTCCGTGTCGAGGAAAGGAGAAAGTGGCCAGAACGCCTGGCTGCCCTAGAAAGTCTGCTCAACCACTCAACCATCTTTCTCAAGTAAGAGCAGGCTGTTGGGAGGGAATGTCGTGCAGCTGGTCATGTAAGAGCTGCCAACAGAACAAGACCAGAGTGAATGTGGTCTGAAAGTCACTGGCACTTGCTGAGAAAAGATGAGCAGAGCTCTGCTCCCTACACCCAAGTCTGTAGGACCCTTGAACAGGCACACGTGAGCTCTGTCCAAACTGGGGGGGCAGGAAGGTTCCAGTGCTGCTTGCACCCCATGGTGGTTATTATGCTGTTGTATTACTTGAGCTGTAACCACAGAGTTGCCAAAGTGCAGTCTGCTTGGCTTAACAAAAATAAGCTTTCTTCTTGTCTACAGGGGAGCCCGAATGATTCCAGAGGCTGACCAGATATTCACAGAAGTGGAACTGAGTACACTGGAAAAAGCCATCAATGAAACAACGGTACTAAAGGATAGAGTGATGCTGGGGGAGGGTGGGGTGGCAGCTTGGGTTGTGTTTCCTCCCTGTCCTTTCACTGAAGGTCACGGAGTAGAGTGTGCATATTTTGTTTTTGTGCCACCAGCAAACCTTTTGTGTGTTTGAGTGTTTCCTAATGCCCAGCCTCACACCAGCATGTCCGGAGGGTATAGTGGTTCCTGTGTTCCATTTGGAGTTGTCTCCGGGGTGGTGGTAGAGCCCAGTGATCTGACTGTGGTTTTTAAAGGCAGCAGCTGGGTTTTGTTTCTCTTTGTCCTGTGTCTGAGTAAGAGGTTGTGTAGCAGGGAGCAGAGCTGTCCTGAGTAAGATAGAAACACTAGAGACAGTGACTTTGAGATACTGTGATATACAGCAGTTCCTGTAACCCAGATGCATTCCAAAAGCACCTCTTCCCTCACGTCCCACAGATATGGAAAAATGAGACGCTGGCTGAACAGAACAAGCTCTCTCCTACTGAGAAACCTGTGCTGCTGTCCAAAGATATAGAGCTCAAGATAGCAGCCCTTGACAGGGAAGTGCAGTATCTCCTGAATAAGGCCAAGTTTGCAAAACCCAAACCCAAAAGGGAGAAAAACACCACAAAAACCGATTCAGCCAAGAATGCTACAGCAGCCCCTGAGAATGAGAACACTATCCCTCCCACGGAGGGGAAACAAGAAGGTAAGGAGCAGGTGGGGAGTGTGTATATAACTTTTAGTATATAATTGCCACTTGTAACACACTTGTGTCTCTCTGCCTTGAGTGAAAAGGAGCTAAAGAAGGGAGGACAATAGTTAACTGTGGAATTTAATTACCTTCCTCTTAATTTTCAAAGACAGTTGGGAAAATCTACATATGGCAGCATCCTTTTCCCCCTACCATTTGAGGTTTTTTGTGAGGAAACAGTATATATATATTCCCACGATGGTTAGTCAGTATCTGTCTCGCTGGTTGCCTTCTAGGAAAGATAAGCCATTGACTGCACTCTGGTGTGCAGAGGGAAGTACTCAAGGTCTGGTCCTAGATCAAGGAATAGAATGAGCTGTTGATGAGAAAGATTTGTGACCTAGATAGACCCCAGAAAAAAAAAATATCTTGAGACACTAGGACTTGCAGTTTTCTGAACTTTATAAAATCCTAAGGTCCCGAGTCCCCTGGTCCTTTTAAATCTGGAGTGCTGTTTGTCAGCAGAGTTCCTGCTGGTTCCTCTGACCTGAGCGAGGGATCCTGCTTATAGTTACAGTTCCAAAGGTAACTTGCCTGTACAACCAGTCAGTCTTCAGGGCTTCCAAGGAGTGCCTGGCACTCAGAGGCAGTGGGGAATAAGGAGCAGTTTTATGATGCTTCTCTGAGTTTTATAGAGCAATCTGCTGTGAGAGTGAACTATTACAGTCCTGCTGAGGCACCACAGATGGCTGGTTTAACCTTGCTTCTACTCACCTGATCTCCCTGCACCTTGTCTCCTGTGTTTTCTCCCTTGACTTTTATTTCTTTCTGCTTTAAATGTAGACAAACTGGAGGATATTGGTCCAGCCAAGGAACCTCCTACAGCCGAGAAAGCAGCAATAGATGCTGAGCCTGGATCAGACTCTGGTGGGTAAATGTTTGACTAATGATCTGTAACTTGGGAGCTGCAAGTGCAAGCTGTCTGTGGGCTGCTGTGCAGATTTTTAGCTGCAGGAGGTAGTACAAGGGTAGAACCCCTGACTGCAGATACATTGTTAATTCTGCAAACAGGAAGACAGATTCTGGTTCTTTGCCATTCCTGCATTTTTGTTGTTAAGAATGAAGTTGTAATGCACAGCTGCCTCAGCAGCTGCTCTGTGCCCGTGCCCCTGCCCCTGCAGTTTGCAGCCAGTCCTGTGGCTGTAGGACTGGCTCTGCTCGAGAGCTGCCATGCCGGCACGATCTGGTTCTGCCACTCCCATCCCCAGGGCAGCCTGTTAAGAGGTGCAGTTCACGAGTGTCAGTCCCCAAAGCATCCCTGACCTCTGTACCATGGACTGAGAGTTTGGTGGAAAACTTTGTGAATGTCAGGGACTCTTGGCACTGCTTTGCATGCTGTGAAAAACACTGCAGTGTGTAACTGAGTTTGCTTCCTTACACAGGGTCCAAAAATGAGAAGACACAAGCTGGAGGAGAAAGCAGGAAAAATGATGAGTTGTAACACCCTGAAATCTCACGAATGTCAGCATCTATTTATTTCATTGTTACTTTCTTGTTTTTCTCATGGACCTGGTTAGTCATGATGTAAATGGAACACAACAAGAGTCTGACAACACAATGGGATAGAGGTGTAAATTTATTTTTTTGTTCTTTCTGGGGATTTTGCCGCTACTAACTTAGTGAATTGGGTTTTATTTTTCTTTTCTTATGTGTGGCAGAGTGCCCACCAAGAATCAACTGTTTCAGTACAGAAGTCACCAAAGTGACTTTTCTGTGGGGAGAAAGAGGTAAAGAAACAACTTAAGCTTTAGGAAATAACTTGGAACATAAACTGCCCATCTCTGGTGAAGATGATCGCAGGAGGATATAGAGCTGAGGTGCCCTTGTCTTTGCATATGAGGCTCTGACTTACAGCAAGTATGTGATTTCAGCTGGTGGGAAGTGTATTATTGTTTGGATTCTTAGGAAGGCTGAACAGAACTGGGGAGGCAGATGATCCATGCTTTGAGATACGGCTGTGTCTGTTTTCCAGAGGTTGTTTGTTAAAACCATCTGTCCGTGCTCTGTAGTAGAGTCCAAAAACCATGACATGAGACTTGACAAAAAGATTCTGTTTATAGTTTAAGAAGTTCAGAAAAGGCAACACTGAATGCTGAGGAGAGGGAAAGAAGGGCTGTGTTGGCACACCCTGTAGTCACAGGGATGGCGATACGGACCAAAGGGTAGGCAAAACCAAACCTGGAAAATCTAATGGCAACTGCCCTCCTTCCTTGGCATCTTGTGCACTCAGACCAGCTTCATCGTGACCCTCCCTGTCCTGGCCGTGGCCTCCTGCCCCCCCTCGGACCGTCGCTGCTGCTGCCACACAGACGAATGGGGTCCGACGGCCGCGAATGTGCATCTGACGTTGTTCAACGTTTGGGCCTCTTCAACCAAAAATAAAAACTACAGTTCCTGAGAGGCTCTGCCGAGCGGTGCCGTCTGTGCCGGGAGCTGCGGGCGGGGCGGGGCGGGACTTCCGCGGGGCGGGGCGGGGCCGGTCCGTGCCAAGGTCCGCGCTCCGGTCCGTGCCCGCGGGGAGCGCGGCGCGATGGCGGCCGGCGGCTACGGGCGGTACCGGACCGTGATCTTCGCGGCCATGTTCGTGGGGTACACGCTGTACTACTTCAACCGCAAAACCTTCTCGTTCGTCATGCCCGCTGTCATGGACGAGGTGCCGCTGGGGAAGGACGATCTGGGTGAGTGCCGGTCCCGGCCCCCGCCGCCCCGCCGGCCCCGGGGGGCCGTGCCGCGGGCTGAGGCGCCCCCCGGGCTCTGCCCGCCGTAGGTCTCATCACCAGCAGCCAGTCCGCAGCCTACGCCATCAGCAAGTTCATCAGCGGCGTCCTCTCGGACCAGATGAGCGCCCGCTGGCTCTTCTCCTCCGGTCTCCTCATGGTGGGCTTGGTCAACGTGGTCTTCTCCTGGAGTTCCACCGTCACGGCCTTCGCCGGGCTCTGGTTCCTCAACGGCCTGGCCCAGGGGCTGGGCTGGCCACCCTGCGGGAAGATCCTGAGGAAGGTGAGTGTGGGGAAAGGGAGGGGGAAACTTGTCTCTGCTCTCCTGACCTGTCCTGGCAGCAGGGCTGTGCAGGCCATGTTTGCTCTGAATCCAGAGGAACTTGCACCTCTTCCTGCTCCCTTCTAGCCAAGGAGGTCAGAAGTACTGTCTGTACTTTCTGCTGCCTGTGGAACAAGTTTCTGTGCGCAGGGACCTGCTTATTATAGCAGAGATTCGGTCTGTAGCCCCTGCCCATATGTGCCTCGAGTCTGATTCTGTTTGGTGAGTAACATCCTCTGGTAGCAGAGTTCTGCCCTGTAGAGATGGACTTTGTTGGAGTTAAATATTTTAAGCGTGGACACAGAGGACTGCTCATCTGCTGCTGCGATGGTTTGCTGCAGGGGAGGGGGCAGTGAGCAGAGTTCCATTTGCACGCTCGGGCAACTCAGGAATTCCAAACTGCAGGCTGTTCAGGTATAAAACCAGGTAACGTGGAGGAACAGTGTGAGGTGACTCTCTAAGCTCTGCGTACTTGGGCTTTGTGACAGACTTAAGGGAACAGATAGGAAAGGAGGAAGGAAACAGAAGGAAAGGAGGTTGGTTAGCTTTGTGCTGATCCCTCATGGAAGATATAAAATCCAGGAGTGCATGTACTGCACATACTTGCGGAATGGGGTGGGGCAGAGATGAACAACTGCCTTGCCCTTCTGCCAGGCACCCAGCCTCACCTAAGGGATGAGAAAAGGGCTGTTCAAGATGGTTGCATGCACGGAAAAGAAGGTCCCTAATAACAGAAACATCAGCCATGGTGTTTCCTGAAGACATTCACGAATGTAGCTCTCAGACATTTTCCTGCTGACAAGAATGACCCAGGTGGTTCTGGCTCCTAGTACTTGTTGCAACGCAGAGCCCATTATGCCTGATACTTAATGCAACAGCGAGTCCTAAAGTTACCCCGTGACTCTCTGTATATCCATCCATGGTCCGCAGCCAGCAGACCTCTCCAGGACTACACAGTTCCTAGCAAAGTGAGTACGCAGAACCACGTGCTCTTAAATTTACCTCTCCTGGCCCACGTCTCAGTTTCATGATCTGTAAATGGAAGTGACTCTGAGCTGGCTCACAGTGTGAGCACCTGTCAGGCTCTTATGCTGACACTTGAGTAATGTTTGGAGTTCCCTGCATGACTAAAGTAGTGAAGTGTGGGTGCTCCCTCTACCTGCTTTTGTAGATCAGTGTCTGAATTGCTCCAACCCCAAAGCATGGACCTCAAGGGAGGATTTTCAGGTGTGCTGTCACTCTCTTACACCTCACGCTGTTTTTCTTCTTGTTGCACAGTGGTTTGAGCCTTCTCAGTTTGGGACTTGGTGGGCAATCCTGTCTGCAAGCATGAACTTGGCTGGAGGCTTAGGCCCCATTGTCGCTGCTCTCGTGTCTATGAACTACAATTGGCGCATGACTTTGTCCTCCTCTGGCTTCACCTGCGTGGTTGTCTCTTTTGTTTGCCTTGTCCTGATTAAAAACGAACCGTCGGACGTTGGGCTGCCCAACATTGAACAAGGAGCCAAGAAAGGGAAGAAAGGTGAGCATGTGACTTCACGTGTGACGGGCAGCCATGGGAAAAGGTGCGGTGTCTTCTGTCTGTTCTGGCACAGGTGTGTGGCTCTCGGTGTACAGAGATCCCCATCCTTCCCAGTTCCTGAAATCACAGCTTGGCAGTCATGCGTTAAGGGGTTGATTTTTGGAAGTTTTATTCTCGTAACTGTTGAGCTGCTGCGTTGAACTTACAAATTGTATAAACCAAGGGCCAGTGTGATCCTGTGGGAAGGGAATGGTGTGAGGGCTCCTGAGACTGTTGCAGAGCAGGCAAAGAGCCTGATCTCTCTTAGCCCTGCTCCTCAGCCTGCCAGCAGCTGCCTGTGTGTCACTGAGAAGCTCATGGCTGGCTCTCCCCCTGTGAGTCATGTCTTCCTGCTGCCAGTGCCCTGGTTTTCTTGGGGCCTTGTGCACTCAGATTGTGAGTGCAGTCTTACTGGAGTGCTAGAGAGAGGAAAACACAACAGCAGGGAATGCTTCCTTAAGCCTGACCTTCTGCTCATCTGCATTGGCAGGGGGCAGGTGATTCTCCCCTCACCCCGCCATGGGTTCTCTTGACCCCTGGCTCACAGTGGACTCTGCTCAGTGTTTCTGTCCTAACTTAGGACATCTAGTTAGTAAATGTTTGCTCAGATCACTGAGTGTGGTGATTCTCTGAAAGCAGAACAGGTAGAGGGGAATTGCAACACAAGATTGCTGTTGTATTTTAAAGGCCAATGGAAACTCAGCTTATGTGCCACACTGCCCCATGATGCCTGTGCTGCCAGACTTGACCCTTTTGCATAAGAAAAGAATATTGCTTCCCTGGAGTGTTCTCTGGAGAGAGCAGGTTTGTTGATGTTCTGGAAGACTGATGCAAAAATCAAGGTAGCACCTGAAAGTCAGCATCTTTTTTTGGGTCTGTGCAGTGGCTTTCACAGGCACAGCTTAAAAACTCTCCCAGAGAATCTGGAGAAGCTGATAAATTTTCTAACAACCTTCGTAAGGGGTTTATTGGCAACCACAATACAGAAAATTCCTGGGAGTTGTGTTTTAATTATTCTTTTCAAATCTTTAATGAATGTGGCATAAAATGACAGAAAAGATTCTGAAATCACCAGAACAAGGGGAGGTAAAGCAGCAACTGTGAATATCTCCCTGACTGGGGATGTTCTCGTGCATGGATCTTGCCTGCAGATCTGTCTGTGTGGTTCAGCAACTGTGCTCGAGCTGTGGTAATGCTCCTCCTGACCTTCCTGCAGGTTCCTCCAGTGACAACAGCACCTTGACAGAGCTGCTGCTCTCGCCGTACCTGTGGGTGCTCTCGACAGGCTACCTGGTCGTTTTTGGAGTCAAAACGTGCTGTACTGACTGGGGACAGCTCTTCCTGATCCAGGAGAGGGGACAGTCCATGCTTGTGGGTAAGATGCAAAGCTGAATTTTGCTGCTGTCTGGGAGGTGTTGCCCAGAGCTTGCCTGGGTACAGGAGAAGGACAGATGCCTCTCCACCTGAGGGACTTGTTTGCCTACTTTCTAGTTGTCTGCTTAGATACACGCAGGTGTTTAAATAACTCAGTGATGTAGTTACTGTGTGCACAAAGACCCCCGTGCCAGGACCCTCCTGGGATGGCAGACAGACATTCCTGAACAAGGATGAGCCAGAGGGTCGTGTCCAATAGAGCTGCTCGAGCTCACTGTGAGCTGACAACAGTGGGGCTAGTCTGATGTCCACAGCAGCTTTGCTGTTTATATCAAACCTGATGGGCTGTTCTTTACTTCACCTGTATTCTAGGCAGTTCCTACATGAGTGCCTTGGAGATTGGGGGCCTGGTGGGAAGCATTGCTGCTGGATACC
This sequence comes from Lepidothrix coronata, assembly GCF_001604755.1. Classification (NCBI taxonomy): domain Eukaryota; kingdom Metazoa; phylum Chordata; class Aves; order Passeriformes; family Pipridae; genus Lepidothrix; species Lepidothrix coronata. The sequence goes on along the minus strand of NW_016690207.1, from coordinate 310,813 downwards.
TTTCTGACAGAGCAGTAGCAAGAGTAAGTAATGTGCACCTTCAGGTGTGCTGGGCAGGTAACACAGCATCAATCTGAGCTGCTTCACTAAGGGGCTCGGGCAGGGTGGCATCCCTGTGGGTACGACTGAGAAACAGGCCCATACCCAGTTCTGCCGTGTGCATGGCGTGCTGCTGATGTGCCATCTGTGTTTCTGACTGGACTGTATGGATGTTGTTAGTCACTACAAGTATAAAAGGAAGGAGGTCCCTCCAATTTCTCACTCTCAGCTTTCCTTCCTGTGTTGCAGGTGGGTCTGTCAAGCTACGGGAATCCTCGGCATGCACTGCTGCTTTCCATGATGGCTGGGATGTGTGTGTCCATGTTTCTCTTTCGGGTCACGGTCACAGGCAACTCTCCCAAGGTAATCCACGTGCAGCAGCTGGCCATCAGCTGTAGGGATAGCCCTTGAACGGGGAGGTTTGATGAGAGGGAACCTGACTGTTTTCTTCACCCTTCCTAAGGGTTTCTTTGTTTGTGCTACAGAGAAGCGCTGACTTGGGCTGCTCCTGCTTGGCGTGGGCAGCCTGCCTTACCAGCTGTTTTTGCATCTTCCCTCATGATTGCTAACTTCTTTTCTCCTTTCCTTTTTTATTTCTTCTTCAGGAAACCCACTTCTGGACTGTAGCCTTGCAGCCTCTAGCTGATCTTACAGGCCTAAAAGAACATGAGGTTTCTGCTTGCATTTTTTCTCCCTCTACCTGTTTCTTCTTTCCCTGGTCTGCCTTGCTCCTATCCTGGGAGGTTGGTTAGCACCTCAGACAGAACTTAGAACCAGGGCCCTGAGAAGAGATTACTGTAAGTTTGGTAAAAGAAACCTTTTCTTAAAATAATTTGATTACGCTGACTTTAAAAGTCTAAATATAAATCTTTAAAGTTCTTATAAAGAAGATTCTGAGGACTTCTGTTTGTTAGGTAAAATATAGCCACTTAAGGGGTCTTGTGGGTGAGATCAGGAAGAATGATTCTGCTCTGGCAGATGTATTCCTGCTTAGTTTCTGGCAAGTGTTTTCCTAATTTGTCATTTCTGTTTTATATCTGGAAGATGAGATGGCACTTACTTCCTTCTGGGATTTTTTAAATGGTTTTTACAGTTCAAAAAGCATACTGTAATGTAGGGGTGTTACTTATCCTTTGTTGTGCAAACAAGAGACTGATAATTTTGGGCCAAGTAGGTTTCTTAGAGCATAAGCTAACACTGAAGTTCAGACTGTTGGGCTGTTTTTGGCTTTTTTGGTTCTCAGTTTAGTAGCATAGAGGTAATCAGAGAGAGGTGTCTCACAAATAAAGATGCTCTGATTAGTAGCATGCATCTAAACTGAGAAAAGCTGTCAGTTGGTGTATCTAGGATTATTTATGAAAGCAACCTGATTCACAGCTCTCTCCTGTGCTTTCACGGGGTCATTGCCTGTCTCTGATATTCTGTTTCCTTCTTGCAAATCAGCACAGGATGTGTTACACGGTGTGGGGGGCAGAGCTGTGGGAGGGAGGAGAGCTTGCACTGGCCACAGACGGAGTGGTGGAGATGCAGCTGGGCTGCGTGTATGTGGGGTCTGTACAGGCTTGAGCTCTTTTGGCTGCAGGCCAGGGAGCTGGTGTCAGTCCAAACATGTCAGAACTCCCTGGTACCGTGTGTGGGATCTGAGAACTGTCAGCAGCTGCTGGCTGACAGTGGTGAGGTGCACAGATCCTGTTTCTTATCTTAACTTATTTTGACAGCTGTGGATCCTGACTCTGGGAGCAGTGTTTGGGTTCTGCTCATATGGGCCGATTGCCCTGTTTGGGGTCATAGCCAACGAAAGTGCCCCTGCCAACCTGTGCGGCACCTCCCATGCCATAGTGGCCCTCATGGCCAACGGTGAGTTACACCCATTTCCCCGAGAAACAAACAAAACCCTTGCACGTTCTTGGTGATGCATAGTCTAGCCCCTGGTTGCCAAGTTACTGATCATGGGAGGTCACCTAAGGTGCAGAGATAATGGAGCTGGAAGCCCCAGGGATGCTTCCTGCTGTGCCCAACAGGTTTTGCGTTGGGCTTTAAGTTCAAACCAGGCCTTAGGAATGTTTGTACATGCAAAAGCAAGTATTGGCAGATAAAATTGGTGCACACAAGCATTGCTAGCTTTCTGTTTGTTTTTCCTTGCAGTTGGGGGTTTCCTGGCTGGATTGCCATTCAGTACAATTGCTAAGCACTACAGCTGGGCCACAGCCTTCTGGGTAGCCGAAATCACCTGTATTTGTAGCACAGTGGCTTTCTTCTTCCTGCGGAACATCCGCACCAAGATGGGCCGGATTCCCAAGAAGGCTGACTGAGGATAAGCTGCTCGGTGAAAAGGATGTTCCCACGCTGATGCGAACGATGCTCATTTTTTGTTTAACTAGCCTAGGAGTGAGTTTACCTATTGCTGCAACCTAGATAAAAATGTCTCAGCTTCTCAACCACTGTCAGGTGCCTGAGGGCACAAGGTTCCTGCTACTGATCACTTTTTCCCTTGAGATGTGATAATTCATCTAGTTTACATTTGCAATGATTTTACTGTACCTCTTTCTCACAGCACTGCTGATGAAGCGAGCAGGCTCTGCAGCCTGAGCTTCCCCACTACAAATGGTCTGAAATGACCGGCTTCAGGTGCGCTTACCTTTAGTTTTGTCGTTACTGTTTGTCTCAGCCATGAACTGAGACATTAATCAGTTCAGCTTCGCTGCTCAGGGGCCCCTGAACTGAGCCTTTGCCACCTGTGTCCACCCGGTCCAGCTGCCGTAAGCGCAGCTGTCCCAGGTCACTTGGCGTGAGCTCCGTGTGCACTCGGCCCCAGGACAGTGGCAGAGCAGGGAATTGTGACAACTGCAGTCCAGCCTCGTGGCTGCTCTGACAGCAGTGAGGCTTTAGCTGTACCGGGGAGTAGCTGTTAGGAGCAAGCGAGTGTTGCTGTGGAGAAGCGAATGGTGGGATGTGTTATGGCAGGGCTCTCCACAGCACTTAGGAACAGGCACGTTTCCAGGGAATTCGTGGCATTTAAAGAAGCTCCTTCTAGTGAACTGCTTCTGCCCGGTGTGATGTCTGTGTTCAATGTTAATGATTTGCAGGGGAGGCAGCTGCTGCCAAGTCAGCTCGTAGCGAGTGCTCTGCAAATCAGCCAGGAAAACTGCCCCAGCTGCAGGAATTGCGACAGTAGCCACCGCCAACACACAATTTCTGCAGCTGGGTTTTGTGATAACCTCTATTTGTAGCATTGGCTTTTTTTTTTTCAGTACAAGGTGTGTAGTCTAGGGTGGTTTTGGTCAAGAGCTGCATCTCTCTTGGCAGCAGGCGGTGGCTTACGTTGCCTCCAAGTCAACTGTAGCAGAGCCACTGTGGACAGCCTTGAGCAGTCAGACCCAGCACTCTGCAATAAGTACACTCAGGTTTTTAAATGAGAGTTTGTTGTGTATTCTTGTTTTTCCCCAAAAGGATTTACTGCTTTAGGGTCCTGAAAGAGGCAAGTTCAACTTGTGAAGAACCTGCATACAGGTACTTTGCTGAACAGCTTGGTTGCAAGAGTAGTTAGTCAGCCTTAATTAAAACAATGGAAGTAAATTAAATTTTGTACTTAATTATATGATCTTCTATCTGTGAAATAAAAGTGGAGCAGTGTCACAAGGGCCCCGGTTTTCTTAAGCAAAACCACCAAAACTCATTTATCCTCTTGAGGTGCCACTGGCACAAATGTACCCGCCAACAGAAAGCAAACAGCCATTCATTCACCTCTTTAATGAACACTTATTCTGTACAGAAACTCTCTGCAAGACCATAAGTTAGAGCTATACAGGAAAAATACATATGTACAATTATGACAGGAAAGAAAACCACTGAGTTTGGTAAGGCCATGGACCAGCATCCTCCTTCATCCGAGTGCAGTGGAGCTGCAACAGCAGAATAAGCCCTTGTGGCCCAATGTAAACAGTGCTAAGAAATCTGTTTAAGGTAAGTTTCACAACAAAGGTGATAAAATGGTATCCTGGGAGATAATGAAGCATGTTTTGGGGATGTGCAGTCTCTGCTGTGGAGGGGAGAGCTCTGTGAGAGGCCAGCCAGGGAAGAGAGAGGCCCCACTCTTCAAGAGTAAGGAGTCTGAGCAACAGGCAAGGCTTTCTCTATGATCCAGGTCCGAAAGGTCCAGCTTTCTCTGCCACCTCCAGAGCAAGTTTCAAGTTCTGATCAAACAACTCACACCTGAAACAGTCAGAAAAGCAAAAGGGATGACTTTACCTATGGACCAAGCTAAGAAAGATAAGATCTCCACATCCTTTGGCTCTGCATCCTTCAAGGAGAGATCTGGGAAGTTGTGACACAACTCACTGTTGCTGAACTTTGGCTCGGTCCTTAATTAAGATTAAAGCTCTTTCTATAGGCCTGAGTGTTAAGTTAGGACAGCAGGGTGAGTGCCAAGGAAGTGTACCTCCCACTTCCCTAGCACAACAGCGCCGGAAAGAGCTCAGGTCAGCGTCCTGTCCCTGCAGCAGTGTGCTGTGGCTTCCCCTTCCCTCAGCCTTTGGGTCTGCTTTGCTACTTCACTTAAGGGCTGTCTGCATTTGTTACTGCCCAGGCAGAAAGCAATGAGGGGTTGCAGCCGGGTTACTAAAAGTGGGCTTTTCCTTACCTGATTGGCATCTCCAGGGAGTAGAAAGGATTCTTCAAAGCGAAGTCAGAGTAAATCTCATAGATTTTGCGGAGAAGAGCATCTATCCCCGTCTGTCTCGGGTCAGCAAGAACCATGAATTTGATCCCTAGAGCCATAATGCCAGGAACATAAGGAAGGCCGAGCACAGTGACAGCCCTGGCACAGCAGAGTGGTGCTGGGTGCCTGGGGCCGGACTGTACCTGTCAGCGTCTGGAAGCAGTGCAGTTTGAAGGTGTCAGTCTCGAGCATCTCGATCCCGGAGCTCCCAACCTCGGGGGACAGCTGCGATCCGATGGCGAACAGCCTGTGGGCACAGGACCTTCAGCGCCCCTCACCACCCCTGCCCGTGGCATCCTCGTCCCCTCACGGCCCATCCTGACTCACGAGTGGAACATGGAGGCCAGCATGAGCTTCTCGTTGGAAGAGAGGCGGTGGCGGCCGAAGCGGATGGACACCGGGTAGTTGGCGGGGTTGCCCAGGAACTCCAGCACGTCCTTCCCGTCCGCCGTGAAGCGCCCGTTGACCTCGGCGCCGTTGATGGCGAGTACGGCGTGACCCACTGCGGGGACAGCGCGGGGGCATCGGTCAGTCTGTCAGACACTCAGTCAATCTGTCACTCACTCGCTCACTCACTCAGCCCGGCCTGGCCGGCCCTCCCCACCCGCCGCACCGCGGATGCCGTCGCGCTGCCCGAAGGCGACGACGACGCGCTCGTCGTGCGGGCGCAGGACGAGGTCGAGCGGGAAGCTGAACGTCTTCTCGGTGTCGGCGCGGGGCGCGTAGTGGTCCAGCTGGTAGATAAGGCCGCCCGCCTTGTTCACCACGTAGACGCTGAAGATCGCCATGGCCCTGCCCCGGCAGTGGCACCGCCCGCCCCGGCAGTGACGCGCGGCCCGCCCGGGGCCCGCCCACGCCGCACGCCGGGCCCTTCCTTTCTCGCCGACATCTTGCGGAGCAGCCGTGCCCGCACCATGGTGAGCGGGGCCGGGCCGGGGCGCGGGCGGTGGGACGGGCCGGGACCCCTCGAGCGGCGCCGGCGGCTCCCTGAGCAGGGCGGGAACCCGTGCGGGGCTTCTCGGGGGGCGGCCCCGCGCCCCGACGCTCACCCCCCGCCATTCTCCCCTCCTCGCAGCCGCCCAAAGACGACAAGAAGAAGAAGGACGCGGGCAAGTCCGCCAAGAAGGACAAGGACCCGGTCAATAAGTCCGGCGGCAAAGCCAAGAAGAAGGTGGGAGCCGGCGGGGCCGAGGGCTCGGGGAGCGGGCGGGGCCGCGGGCCTGCCGCGGGCGGCGTGGCCGGGCCTTGAGCGCGGGTGATGGCCGGACGGGGGCATCGTGTTGTTAGAGGTGCAATCTCTTCATCTGCCAACGAGTGGGACATAACGGTGTTAAAACCGAGTAGCAGAAGGCTGTAGTCCTTTTATTTGCAGATACTGTAGGTATTATTTGCAACATTTTCGTTTAAAAAACATTTCGTTTACAAAGGCCATTTTGTGCATCTCATTAGTAGTTTAATATGATATGGAAACATTTGATGGTGCAGTTCTTGGGGCATCCTTAAACTCGATCTTTTGTTCTTGTTTAGAAGATGGCTTATGGGGCATTGTTCTCTTTCTCTTTTCAAGTAGAAGTGGTCTAAGGGGAAAGTCAGAGACAAGTTGAACAACCTTGTCCTCTTTGACAAGGCCACTTACGACAAACTGTGCAAAGAAGTGCCCAACTACAAGCTCATCACACCTGCAGTTGTCTCAGAGAGGCTCAAGATTCGAGGCTCCTTGGCTCGGGCTGCCCTCCAGGAGCTGCTCAGCAAAGGTGAGCACTCAAAACTGGAAAAACAGAAAGCTGCTTCTGCAGACTCGGCTATTTTCTTTTCCTTGCTCATTTAGCAGGTTTCCTACAGCATCTGAACTGCTCCATGTGCAAATTGACATGGTTTTGGGGAGCCACTGTCTTAGCTTGTGTTTCAGAAGTGCTCCAAAGTATGGAGCAGCAGTTCTGCTGCATGCAGTGGCATTGCTGTACTAAGAAAGTGCTCCCAGAAGGACAGGCTGTGACGTAACTGCTGCCAGATCAGAATGAAAGCCTCGTATAAGCTGCTACGCTCTGGTATTTCATCTTGCACGTTGTACTGCCTCTCTAGGAGGGAGCACAATGTCCTTGGCATGTGTCAGTATATGCATGCTCACATAATTTCCTTCTTTTTCGTAGGTTTGATCAAACTGGTTTCCAAGCACCGCGCCCAAGTGATCTACACCCGAAACACGAAAGGTGGAGATGCGCCTGCTGCAGGGGAGGATGCATAGGGAGGTGAGGCTGGGCGCTGAGGAGGAGCTGAGTTGTGCTATCAGAGCTAGCAGACAGAGCTGGGTCGTGCTGTCCGAGCTAACAGATGGCTACGTGCTGTGTAGGGGGCAGCTCTTGCGTGGCTGGGGTGGGCTGTTCTTCCAGACACTCGAGAGTATATTGTTTGCATTCTGAGTGACGTTCTGGGGGGCGTTACTGGAAACATCGGTTCTCCAGAATTAAAGAGCAACTGGTGATTCTGTCCCTGTGCCCATCGGATGAGGGAATGTGAGCTGCAGGGCAGTGGATACATGTCCTCCCTGCTATTGCAGGGCACCACGGCCAAGTGTTCCTGCTGGAACAAAGCTCTCAGACTGTTTGCATTGTGCTACCCTGCTTTGACCTGGTTTTCTGATTTGGGACTTCTTGCTTTGCAGGTTCTCCAGTGACCTTATCAACAAGGGGTCATATGTAGATGCACGTAATAAAATTACTGATATAATTTTTCTTGCTTTTCCAAGAATGTGTATGTTTCGTTACTGATGCATTATTAATAGTGGATTCTGGTACCAGTCATGGCTGTCGTCCTCTACCAGCCAGTTTTTGCCTTTACACAGAGTTACAAGTGTACTGTGAACGTGCTTTTATATTGCAAAAAGGGAAGGAACTTTTGCATCACCTACAGCAGCCAATCGTATTAAACCACGTGAAACAAAGAATGTTAGAATTAAGGAAAGCAGTATAAATTGGAATGAAAACATCTGGCACCTGGCATTAGTTGCCTGCAGAGCAAACCCTGCATTTGAAATGAGTTTCAATTGGTCTACAAACACAGGGACATTTTAAAAAAAAACTTTATTTCTCAAAAAATTCGTTAATGGGATGTCATGCTCCATGTCAGCGTAGGCCACTGGCAGCACTTGTTGTATAAAACAGGCTTTCTGATAATGAAGATACAGCATCTGCAGTAGCCTGTCCTTACTGGCAGGACATGTAACAGTACTGAGGTCACCTTGCCTTCAGGGGACCAAGCACAGCTACCTACAGTCCAGCTTTCCACAACAGAGCTGCATCTTTGGTGTTTTTCATCTGATCACCTTTTCTTCTTTTCCCCTGATTCAGTTCTAAACTGGTGCCTGAAAGAGAGCATAGAAGTCAGATTGCAGCAGCCTTTAGAGAGAGAGAGAGAATGAACACTGCCTCAAACAAGTAAGACAGTGCTGTGCACAGTGTTTTAGCATGGGAGTTCACTCAGTATTTTTATTACGTCAGTGGGCAGTAGCAGGCTCTCCAAGTAGCTGACACAGTTCTGGCACATTAAAAGTTGCCAGTGGAACAGTACCTGGGTCTGAAAGGTGAGCCAAGCAAAATGAGGCAGGTGCCTTCACGTGTGCAGCCTCTACAGCCATGACCATGCTTCACCTTGCAAGCCACCCCTTTGGTGCTTCAGGGCAAGAGTGACACTGCCTGGACTGAGCACTGCCTGACGTAACTCAAGCAACAAGACATCTTATGCTTGCTGCTACCACAGAGCCTGCTCCAGGAGTAGCTTGCATGGACAGAAACCACAAACCCTCCACTTGGCATCTACCTGTGTTGCTCTGAAGCTCACCTGGATTGCCACCTCCTGCCGTGATTCCAAACCCGCCCGAAGGAAGGAAGCCAGCTGTCGCTTGTCTGAGAGGTATGGTCAAAGTTGGCACCAACACGTTCCGCTGGGAGCTTTTTCAGCTTCTGCTTCTCCTCTGAAAAAAAATAAATCATAGAATTGTAGAGTGGTTTGAGTTGGAAGGGAACTGGATGATCATGTGGTGTGGATAGGGACACCTTTCTCTAGACCAGGTTGCTCAAAGCCTCAAATGTTTTGTTCAGCAAAAGTTTTTCAGTCAAATTGCTTTTAGTTCTCTAGTTTGGTAAAGTGACTGTAAAGTTAACTGAAAGGTGTGCAAGCTGCTCACTTTGTCTGAGAAATTCCTCATAGGAAGGTCCAATCTCTTGTTTGGTTCCATCCTCTTCTTCTGTTAACCATGGAGGTTTTGCTCCTAGAAGTCACAGGGAACACTTACTTAGCCACTGAAGTTATCCTAAACTGAGATAGGGAAAAGCATCCCTTCTTCCCCCATCCCTCTGCTCACCCTACCAAGCAAGTGGCAAAGGAAAAGTCTGGGTGTTGTAAGAAAAAGGAGCTGGTTTCCTCAGTTAAGGCCACAGCAGATCATACCCTAAATCTTACACTTCCCACAGCAGCAGTACTAACAGAATTTTCATAACACAGAAGTGTTTTCTTCTCCTCTAGTATGTCAAATATTGCCAGGAGAGTGAGCACCTCCTGGTTATGCTGCAACTGCTTCAAAACTGCTTTAAGTTATCCCTGTTAAATATGCAAGCCAAGAGGTAGCAACCAGTGAGTTGTGATGCAGGTGCTATTACCTGTGTGGACATTTCCTTTTCCTTCTGTTTCCTGTTAAAAGAAACATAAAATGCTAATGAGAATCTGATGTTTAAGAGTATCTTTGAACAGAAGGGTATTGTGTGCCTTCCCTTCCAGAAACACGTTCTGTTACAGAAAGACAGAGGGAAGCTGTTCTCTACTTTCTTTTAGGAGCATTTGTTTTTTTCAGGGCATATTAGTGAACATTTACTTAATGAAAGTTAAGAGTGGATAACTGAAACTGGACTAGCTGCCTGCCCAAATCCACAAAGCTGTTTTTTCTGTGACAGGGACTGCACTCCTTGTTTTGCTTTGTGACACATGCTGTAGGAGAACTGCAGTTAAACTGAAGTCATGCTTGTTAGGCAGTCACCCTTACCTGGTGGCCAATGAAGGTCAGAGCCTGTCCTGTTTCCATCCAGGATAAGTCAGGTCCTGTCTGCATCCCGCTCAGGCCGGGCTGCTCTGCATTGTGAGAGGTGTCCCTGGAATAGAGGCCAGTGCTTACTGTAGTGTAGACAAGAATTTGCCAAGGATTATAAGATCCTGGTGATAACAGCGTCAACTCTGGCAGCTGCCGTGGCCTCACTGGATGCTTTGAGTAGGAACAGGTCAGCCTAAGGGAAGCAGTGCTCACCGTTCAGGTCCTGCGGGGGGGCTGCAGACAGAAGGTCCTGCACAACGTTCTGCCTCTGTTTGAAGCTGAGTGCGATTCAGGAAAAAAGGAACAGTATTTCTGGTACTGAGCAAAGCCCCCACCCGGCTGCCCCCAGCCCCTCCCGAGCGCACCCGGTTCCAGTAAGGGCACGCAGTGCGATGCCCGGTCCCCGCCGGGGCGCAGCCAGGGCAGGATACAGCTCACCGACCTGGAGCGCGGCCTGCACCGTCTCCCGCTGCCGGCGCTCGGCCTCCCGGATGTCGGCCGCCATCTGCGGGGACAGCGCGGGTGAGGCGGGGCCGGGTCGCGGCGGGGGCCGGACCGGGGTCGCTGCGGGGGCGGCAGGCGGTACCTGGTGGATCCGCTCCTCCTCCCGCTGCTGGTGCTCGGCCAGCGCCCGCTCCAGCGCCCGCGCGAACTGCTCGTACTCCTCGGTCGGCACCAGGCACCGCTCCCGCAGCGCCGCCTCCGCCCGGTTCTCCCGCCAGAACCGCGCCGTCTCCCGCCGGTGCTCGGGCCTGCGCGAACCGGGACACCGTCAGCGCCGGCCGTGCCGCAGCAGCCCGGCCTGCGGCAGCGCTAACCCGCCCGGTCCCTGCCCACGCACCCGGCCAGATGCCGCAGCAGCCCGGCCTGCGGCAGCGCCAGCCCCCCGCGCCGCCCGTCCCGCCGCACGCCGCGCCCGCAACACGGGCACCAGACGCGTCCATCGTGCTCCGCCGGGTCGTAAGGCCGCACGGCAGAGCCCACATCGGCCGCCGCCGCCCGCGCCGCCGCCGCCGCCTCCTGCAGCCGGACCAGCGCGTCCCGCAGGCGACGGCGGTGCCCCGCGCTGTAGCGGTGCCGGCGGCCCGTGAAGGCCGTGCGGCGGCACAGCCCGCAGTAGTGCACGGCCATGGCGCGGAGCCGCGGGCGCAGGCGCGGCGGCAGAGCCGGCCCTCGGAGCGCAGCGGAGCCGCCTCAGTGCTGCCATCCAGCGCTGCGGGCCCTGCACACCGCGCTGAGCGCACCCACCGGCCCCCGGCGCTGCCGGCCGCGGCACTGGCAGCCGCCTGTATCTCTGCGACCTGTATCTCATGTCCAGAGACGGGCAGCGAAGCTGGTGAAGGGTCTGGAACGCAAGTCCTACGAGGAGCAGCTGAGGGAGCTGGGGTTGTTCGACCTGGAGAAGAGGAGGCTCAGGGATGTCCTTATCGCTCTCTACAACTCCCTGAAAGGAGGTTGTAGTCACGTGGGGATCGGGCTCTTCTCCCAGGCAACCAGCAATAGGACAAGAGGATACAGTCTTAAGCTGCTCCAGGGGAGATTTAGGTTGGACATTAGGGAGAATTTCTTCACAGAAAGGGTGATTAGATATTGGAATGGACTGTGCAGGGAGGTGGTGGAGTCACTGTCACTGGAGGTGTTTAAGGAAAGACTGGACATGGCGCTTAGTGCCACAGTCTAGTTGACATGGTAGTGCTCGGTCATAGGTTGGACTTGATGATCTTGGAGGTCTTTTGCAACCTAAAGGTTTCTGTGACTGCTGCAGTGGCTCAGGTGACATTAACTGCACAGACACTCCTTGGTTTGTTCCCTTGTCAGGGAAGCTACCGTCCTAGTGTGTGCATTTACACTTGATCACATCACTTTTAACATTGTTCCTCTATGCACTCATGGGCATGCAGGTGAAAGTAGCTGTCTCAGTCCAGTTATGTGGATTCTTGCCCACTGGTTTTACAGCTGGAATGCAAAAGCTCTATTCCATGGCTTAGAATAACACTTCTCACTCAGCTAATGCGTTCTCTGCTCAGCCTGTGGGCTGAGACCCTTTGTCTCAGATCAACAGCGAACAGATCAACCCACTGTTTAATCCTCTGCACCACAAGAACATTGCAAGAGGCAACAGCTTGTGTGGAGGACTTTGTGTTAGTCATAGCAGGTGCCCCATGTCAAAATGCCTCTGCAACTTGAGACATGTGCAGCTGGACAAAATCTTGCCTTACTGAAAGAAATTAGATTGCTCATCTTCCTCCTCTCCCCTTCTAAATTTGAGTCCTTAGGTCACAATGCTCATACTTTCCACATACAGTTCTTGGGACGCTGCCTGTGGCAGCACCTGAGAAAATAGGCTTGGTTTGAAAATACATGGTACGTGTTTCAGATGAAGGGAGCCCAAAGGAATCATAGACCAAACAGAGGGGGAGAGGAAGAGAGAGGAAGTTGCAATTGTTACTTGGGCCATAATGTCTGCAGCATTCACGTCTATGCTATGAATGGGTGGTTGCAATACATACTCATACTATTCACCCACTTGCCATCACTTGGGGCACAGCGGAGGGAGGTGACACGTATGGAAATAGAGCAGCTTCAAATCAAAATCCAAGCCTTGGCTTAGTACCAGCAGGAATTAGATTTCAGACTCTACATATGCTGAGCATGTTGTAGGAGGATGAAGTTATGCTCATAGCAGAGGAACACATCAGGGACTTGTTGTTCATCTGAGCAAGGAGATGAACAGAAAGAGGCTGGTTTTGGCAATTGCTGGAAAAGATTGTGCCATAATATTAGTGCCATGGTGTTAGGAGAATCTCAGCTTAAAAGGGAATTCTGTGACCCTTGCATCAAAAGTTTGGATTTGAGTTGTTTGGTTTTTTTCTGCATGATGAAAGAAAAGGGGAAGGCGCTTTTCCCCACTGCAGGCTTGCTCTGCTGGGCTTGGGGCCAAATGTTCCTGCGCTTTTTGCTGTCACTATTCTCACCCTTTGCATCTTTTGAGATGGGCTGTTGAAAAATAAGTCAAACACCAGACTAAGCTCTTCTTAAAGAGAAAACCTTCAAAGGGCAGAGAAGGATTTGGCATGCTCAGTTTTGCCCCTTCAACAGTGTGATAATTTACACGGTATCAGGGTTTGCTTAGTTCTTGTTAGGCAATCCACAAATATCAATCAGTATGTCTTTGCTTTCGCTAGATGCAAAAGACTACAGTAGCACAGCTTTTTCCACCCTTGTGTGACAAAGTTCAGTTGTTAGTGGAAACAACGTGGTCCCTGTTAGAGCCTTCAGGTGTGAGCAGGACCTACTCGTCTGTTTTCCTCAAAAACTCTGTGCACCCCAATCAAAGCCCTTTTCCCTTCCTGAGACTGGAGTCCGGTATTTGACTTGGGATGTGTTGCAAACAATCTGGCTACTATAGTTTAATAATTTACCATGTATCACTTGACCTGCCGCACCACAAAGTTGCTTTTCCCTTTCTACCTTGAGTCAAACTCACACAGTGGTGTGTGCATCAGCTGAGGCACGGTAGTTCATTAAGTTTATGACTATCTACGTGCACGCTCACATAGACACCTCATCTACCTACCTAACCTTTGGTAATTCAGAAATAATCTCACTCCAGGGGGCTAGACTGGATGCAGTTATGTTAATAATCTCAGAACAATGTGAGTATTTTGGGGAGGGGGAGTAAAAGAAGTCCTGCAATAGCTAGACCTTGCTTGCAGATGAAATCTCTTGACCTGCTTGCTCTTCAGACAGGCATGGCTTTTGAAAAGCATGTGGGGCAACCTGTGAGGCACTGATAAGTAAAAGACGGAAGAATATTCAGGTGATGGACTTGCCCATGGGAAGACATGGTTCTCTGTGCCACTTAGCAGGAGTTGCCCTGGGAAGAGCAGCCTGGCAGAGCTGGAGGAGGATAACTGGAGCCCATGGCTTGGCCACCAGAGGCCGTGTGAGCTGGCATTTTGCAGTGAATTCACCTGTGGCTTGCTCAGAGTCGGTGCCCCTGGAGTTGGGTGGGGGCTCTCCAGCAAAAGCTGCTACAGAGCAGCTGCAGCTGATCAGAGTTTCCTCTGCAGCTGATCAGAGTTTCCTTTTTCCCATCTTTCCCCAGGTTTCTGTGTCCTCAGAGAAGGTTGTACTGGTGTGTGGAACTGGTAAGTAACACCAGGGAAGGGGAAGAGGAAGAGGGTTGGGTATAACATAATATGATAGTGTTCCACCTAGAGAAGCCCTGAACAGTTGTACTTAGACCCTTCTGGAAAAAAAAGGTGTGAAAAGAGCTTGCTAATATTTCCTGCCTCTGCTGCAGCAATGGAAAGCATTCCCCCATGTGGTAATGTTTACTACTTACTGGTAGAGATTTGAGGTGCTGCCATAACAAACACAGGTAAAGCAGGAGCTGAGCCCTGTGGTCTGCCTGGTCTGTGCCATGAAGCAAGACTGGAAACAGAAGTGTTGGTTTCCAGCTTAAAGCCTAAGAATATTTTAAATAGGTATGTTTGCAAGCATGAACCTTTCCATTAGGTTTAGGAAAAACCTATAAAGGCCTGTGTGTGTGAGGCCTTAATTTTGCCTTTGGCCATTCAGTTGCTGAATCCCAGTCCCATTGGTTTGTATGTGTGTATTCTGGGTGAAAGCACAGTAACCTCTGAGTTCTGCCTTGCTACCCCTGCTTTCCCAGGGAAAAGGGATTTTGGTCAGACTGATAGAGCCAATTTGTGACAAATAAAATGTAAATCTGTCAATCTGCAATTATGCCTTGTGGTTTTTCCAGGGGCTCATGCTTGTATCCTAAAGCCATCTTATTTTTTGCCCGCCCCCCCCCCTTCTAGCTTTAGAAGGTGGAACAGAAGATAGAAGAGAACCTGTTAACACATGCAGAAGGCCAAAGCACCCAGCATCTTTGCATCATGAAGGAAGCTGAAAACATAGAGAGGTGACAAGCTGGAGGTGTCTTGGCTCAGAACATCTGGATTCTTCAAAATCAGCTCTATTCAGGTGAGTGTTACCTGCACAGAAGCCAATTAATGGGATAGTTTAACTGAAAATCGGTCTCACCTACTCCCACACACCTTGTAAGCACAATAACTAGAGGGAAGTTTTGTAAGGCTGCAAGTTGGGGTCAGGGGCAAGTGCAGTTCTCGTTCCTTGCTGATTCCCATTTACTGGCATTTCAGATTAAAACTGACTGTTTGCAAATCATGAGAAAAGATATCTCAGACTCAAAGCATAACTACAGGTGTGGTCAATTGCTTCTCAGGGTGTCTGACTTTTGTGTAAGGTGTAGGCAGATGCCTTCAGCCAGGCTTATGGCTTCATGTGAATGTGCTCTGTGGAGTCTTCTTAGCAAGCCAGAGACACTGCATTTGCTCCTGTCTCTGAAAGATGTTGAATGCAAGCTTGCTCTCTCCCCTGAAGATAGGGCAGCTCTATAACTTGCTTTCTGACTCAGAGTTGTTACTCGAGTTTGGCTCGATGGCTGTGGCATTCTTCAGAATTTGAAAGCTTTGAATTTGTACAGAGTGACATCTGCTTGTCTATGGTGACATCAGGATATCAAGGATATCACCTCTTGTCTTTGCTTTGCCCTGCTGATGGTGTTTTTTTGGAAGCAAACTCATTGGACTTTGTGGGGACCCTTGTGGATACTGGTCGTGCCAATCAAGTCTGAGGTTTATATATACTTTTTTACTGTAGTAGAATAGAGATGAAT
Organism: Lepidothrix coronata; assembly: GCF_001604755.1. Lineage (NCBI taxonomy): Eukaryota > Metazoa > Chordata > Aves > Passeriformes > Pipridae > Lepidothrix > Lepidothrix coronata. The sequence continues at coordinate 295,267 of NW_016690207.1, read as the reverse complement.
TTCCAATTAAGTAATTAGTCTTTTTTCCCCTCTTCCTAGTACAGGGTATACAGTAGGTGGCTTATCCTTGCACAGGGCCGTTCCTGCTATCTTAGTATTGCTTCAGTTCCCCGTGCTGCAGAGTGGCTGATGCTGTGACTGTAATATAGAAAGAGCTCCCAGGATTTGCATGGGCTGGGGTTAAAAACAGTCCTTTCTGTTAGAGAGGCAACGGGGAAAGCATGGGTGGGCTTGAAGATAGGGAACATGAGACAGGAAGAAGGCTGTGACTGGTGAGAGAGGGTCACTTCATTGGCATGGAACCAGGGGCTGTATCAGTGTGCCTGGTTATTCCTGCAGATGCCTGGTGTGTCTCTGGTACCATAGGTAGGTGCTGCTGTCAACATAGCTGTTCATAGCCTCCTCGGGATATGAGAACACCACACATGTACTTGATGAGCATCACAGCCTTTTTTATTAGCCATATTCTCTTCTCTCTCAGTGGATACACTATTTTTCTGGCAGGGGAAAGGCAGCCTCTTACCCCCCACATCCTCAAATTCTGTGAAGTTGCAGTAAAAGAGCTGAACTCGGGTCTCTGCCCCTCCTCCCTGATTTTTAAAACCACATCAAAGGTGAGCTGGAGGACGATTGAAGCAACTGGTTCTGCCGGGCTCGCCGCCACTCACCTTTCGTGCCTCTCCCCCGCGGAACAAAGCACGGCATTTCCCTTTGATTTCCCCCTTTGAACACCATAGGGGACAGAGTCTGAAACGGCCTATGACTTTTTTGGTGTCTCTGCTCCGGTGCATTCTTGAAACATTGGGCGGATCAGGACGGGACTCCAGGGAGGGGACTTGGCTGGTGGCTAAGTTGGCTGTCTGTGCAGGCTGGCCGATGGGATGCTCCATCCCTCCTGGGTGTCACAACCGGCATCGCCCAGGTTTGCAGAGAGGGTGAGGTACTGTGCACAGCAAGGGGAGAAAGGAGCTACAGGCTGTCTGTGAGTCGATGGCTTTGACTGACATACGCAGGGGTTCCAGAGCCCAGCCTGGCTGCCCCTGGCTGGCAGTATGTGTTGCCCGAGGGAGGGGTCTGCCCCGTTCGCCATTTCTTTCTCCCAAGAAGAGATGGCACACAGCGAAGCCAGTGCGTGCTGCCAAGTCTCCTCCCACTGGGGAGGAGAAAAGCAGCAAGTGCTGCAGCCAGTGCCCAAGGCACAGTCTGCTCGCCGTCTTTGGAAGGGATGCCTCGTCCTGTGTCACAAGTGCGGGGCTGGATGCAGGGGAGGGGAGGAAAGCAGGGCTTGTTTTTGCAATATGAGTTTCCAGACCTCCTTCTGTGCCATCAGGACCTGAGAGGTTTGCAAAGCTTTAAGACATAGGGCTGTCATGTGCAAACAGGCAGCAATGCAGGCCATCCCTGCATCATGTGAGGGTGATGAAGACCACCTAGTACTGAATCAATAGCCCCAACTCAGTGTCCCAGAGCTCTCTTGTCAAAATGCAAACAGAACTTGTCTCTGCTCAGCTTGTGAGATGACAGGATTGTGCCGTGCAGCTGCACAGCACACGTGGTATTTAGTGCAGGTGCTGCAGGTCATGGCTGTGATTCTTGGAAACAGTGGGACACTGACTTGAGCAGGGAGCAGTGGTAGTAAGGCAGTAGGAATTGGTGACATTGAAGGAAGTACCAGATGACAGTCTTGGGTTAAGGTGAATGTATTTGATCTCTGTTATTCTGGTGAAACTCTCCATGCCTCATATAGGTGGTGTCACTTTTATATGTGTTGTGAAGCTGCAGAATCGAAAGGAAACCTCCTTTGCCTGCTGCTTCAGAGCCAGGTTGGATGCCTATACATGGCTGCTTATGTGACAGTGCCGAAAATGCAAATACATTTGTGTTTGTATGTGTTTCACTTCTTAGCCCCCAGGTGCAAGAATTGATGCTGGAATCACACTCAGCTGCTTGTAGCAGGATGACCTATGTGTTGGGGCATAAGCCTCTGCATAAGACCACTCTGTGGGATTCAGACTTGCTTGTCCTGCTAGTGCAGAGTCACTGAGATTGGGAGGACCATGTCAGTGAAAGTTTAGTCTGAAAAAAACCCTTCTCTTAGTACTACCGCTTAAAACAGGGATATTGTATCTTTAAGGCACCCCCTTCTTATTTCCTTAATACCTCGAGGCCTCAGAGTGATTCTGGAGGAGAGGATGAGTGCAGGAGTTTAAGGCATCCTTCCCTGCCCTGCTGCACTGCTCACTTGCTGCTCCGAAGGCTGTGCTTTGCTATTTCCATGGAAACCATTAGTTGCTAAGCGACCGGAGCATCATCTGTGCTGAGCCCTCGCATCTAATTATCCCATCACGGTGGCTGAGAGGAGCTTGGGGGGGATTAACTCCTCTACCATGGCAGATCCATTGACAACAATTTAGTCACATTTAAAGGGGCATCGTCTCCCTTCTGCCACACTTATCAACACTCTCTTGCTTGGGCAATTAGCTTGGCTTTTCTTGCACTGTGTAACTGTGAGGAGGAATAGAGTTTTCTACAAGCAGCAGACACACTATCTGTGCTCATGGTATGCTTTCTGCCCTTGCATGGAGCTCTGCTGGGAGCTCTTCTTTCTGTCCAAATTATGCATGATGCACTTAGCTGTACATTTGGATCATGCAGTCCTTGCCTTGTGGACTGTGTCTGGGCCATACTTATAGTCATTTCTGTTGTGATAACCTTGATGCTGCCCTTATTGCCTCTGTCCCAAGAACCTGATGTCATGTCTTCTCTGTATCTGGGGTATTGCTGATTCTTTAGAATTTGACAATGGAAGAAGTGGGGAGCTTGCTGTCTTCTGTCTGTCTGCAAACTAAAGCAAACATGGCATAGTTTGGTATTCAGTTTGGTATTACCTTACTGTTTGCTGCTGGGAGGGATAAAGATTGTCTTTGAGGAGTGCTGAAAGTCTGAGGGGTCAAGTAACAACTAAGGAAAAACCTAATTTCCTGGACCTCTGTGAGTTGACAAAGCCACCAGCTGCCTGGTGAATTTTGCACATTCAGATAAAATAGTCAATCTGAGAGCTAATTCTGATTTTGAGTTTGCAAACACAGGGTCAATGGCAGTGCAGGACTCAGCCTACCTGCCATGACAGAATGCATCCGAGTGGGGTTTCCAGACTTCTGAGGAGAGTGATGGTGGTTTGAGTGACCTTTAGACAAATGCCAGAGTTTCATGAAAACCTGATTGCACCAGGTCCATGCTTGGATAAATTGTATCAGCTTCTTGCCTGCTCCCATCAGAATGTATAGGGACTGATTCCTCAGTTTTCACTTTTTCCTTGGAAATAGTTGCTTTGTGATTTACTAAGGTGATTGCTTTTCTAGTGGCTGAATCAGTGAGAATGGGGGGGTTTATTAGAAAGTTTTCCTTGGTTTTTTACTGCCTAAGTCTGTGAGCCAGCTGAGTGTTATTGCAAAGCTCCCTAGCAGTGTTTGCTATGCCTTGTATAGACAGTGAGGATACAGCTTCAGCAGAAGGGTGGCCCATCCTTACCTTTGAAAACAAAAGAATCCCTAATACCTCCCCAAACTGACTTTTTTCTGTGTGCTCCCTTGAATTTTAACGTCTTTCGCTGAAGCCAAAACCTTCAGGCACTATCCAGCCCCGGCAATATGTCATGCCAACCTGTTAGCACTGCTTCCACCCCTCTTCATTGGCACAGGACCAGAGCATGTGGCTCTTCAAGGGCTGAATGACCGGGGGCTATGTGGGATGGGCTAACTTGGGAAGATGGAGCGGCCCCCCCCCCCCACTCTCAGGGTACACAGATGATGGTGATTATTATTAAGAGCTCTCATAATGATCTCGAGGAGGGGCAAGTTCAGGAGAGAGACATATTTCGTTATGAAAACGGGAAATGTAATTAAAGTCCACATGTTAATTAAGAGATGGAGGGGAGAAATAGATGGATTTCTGCCCGAAGTCTCATTGGCATCATCAGTTGGGCACTTTGCATAAAACTAATCAAGAAGGAAGAAAGGCTTTGGAGGAGAGGCATGAAAGAGGGAAGTTTTGCACAGAGGTTCCTGTGGCTTTGAGTGGAGTGCAGTGTCAAGGAAAAGCTTTGTTTTCCCTGGCCAAGGCCGGGAAACTGAAAAGAGGAACAGTATCCACAACCTTTTGCATTTGGTTCCTTGGTGTAAATTGGCTGTGTCGAGGCTCAGGAAGAGATAGTCCAGGCCTGATGGCCCACGAGTGTTTCTCTCTGGCCTGCCTAGGCACCTCCCTCTTCCCTGCATGGGGATTTTCAGACCTTGGAGCATCAGACCAGTGCACTCACCCTCTGAAAAGAGGTGCATGTGAGAGAGTTCCTGAGCTCCTGTTGCCCCATCAGCAGTGGGTGTCCTGGCCAAGCACAAGTCTAGGGCAGCTTCTGGGACAGCAAGTGAGGATATCCCACAACATCGTGCAAATCAGGGCAGCTGCAACTTGCCCCTCTGGAAATGTGTAAGATGTCTAATCAGGTGCAGGTCCCTGGTGGTTTCAGGTGCTCTAATAAGGAGTTTTATGCTTGCTTTTTTCTCTCAGGTCAGGAGTCAATGAGATTACAGCTCTGCTGCTCTGACACGGCAGGTACAGTGGGAGAACCTCACAGATTTGGGTCTCAGACTTTTGCCACATAGGACAGAACTGTGGAAACACGTTTGGAAATTACATCTTCCCTCTTTGTAGCGGGGACTAATGTATTTAACAAGGGGATCCTCCCCTCCATCAGCTGTGCCAGAACCTCATTACCACAGTTTGGAAAAAGGAGCTGCTTTCTACATGTGCCTCGTGTGAAGCTAAAGCAACGTATGGGAAGTGGGGTGAAAATGAGTAGAGGAGGTGTGACTGTAGGGGAGTGTGATGCACCTGCCTATGAGAGTGTACTGCAGAATTTGAATGCATCTGTGAGGAAAGAGGATCGTGGTCCATGTGTGTCTGATGCTGTTTGGGGGAGTAGAGGATAACTCTATTTCTTTGCAAAAGTGAGAAGAAGTTTGTCTGCATGCAGAAATTAAGGGAACTGCTCAAAATGTAATTTGCTGTGTGTTAGGGACTCACAGGGATCAGGGCAAGAAAGTGTGCAAGCTTCTGACTCACACACAATGTCCCAGAGTCAGGAAGGAGTAATGTAAAAGCTGCTTGAGCCATGTTCTGCATGTTAATGAGGGAGGCAGTGCTCACAAAAATGCTGCAGCCCAGCTCCTGCTGCCCAGCTTTGCTACCAGTGTAGCTGCTTCCCTGAAAAGAGCAAAAGGGCTTGTGCTGGCAGAGAGTGCATGAGGACTTGTGCAGAAGGGTTAGCGTGCCTCCTCACGCCATCCAAAGCCAGGTGGGATGCTCCTTTTGTACCCATGGATTTCTCAGTGGAGAGCAGCACCCCTCTACTCGAGCAGAGCATAGCATTAGGCAGAACCAGGGCAAAACTTGAGGAAGAGTGACGCAGCTCTTGTCTGTCAAGCACAATGAATTCGATTTGTAGGATTGTCTGTGTCTTTCCTGGTGGATGAACACTGTGCTGGAACAGCAACGACACAGCACCATTGCACAGTAGCTGGGACAAAGAAATTAAAGTGAGGGAGTTTTGGAAGATAGAAAGTCACTGCTGAAGTTGGAATTTGGCCAGAACACTGAGTTGAGCAGCCAGACTTCCTGAAAATGTTGAGGGATTTGTAGTGGCTTGTTCGAAGTATGGCGCTCAAAGTATTGCGGTTCCTTCCACGTGGCTGGCTGGGTGGGAGGTTTCCCAGCTATTGCATAGCCAGCAGTGTTTGCAGTTTGCTCCCTGACCTAGAAGTGGAACTGTGGAATGTCTCGCTCTATCCACTGGGCTATATGGCATCCATGCTCTTCCTTTTCACTCTTGTGCGCTCTATTTTGCTTTTCTTTTAATTCCTTTCAGCATCTTGGGGCTTAAAGCACTTCCAAGAAGAACTGACGTTAGGAGAGCAGCAGCTGAGGAAGCTTGCCAAATGCTCTACATTGGCTGACAGCTCTTCTCAAAAGCAGATGGTTACTAATTGAAGGGACTCAAGTATGGAGGCTGCATTGGCCTTTCTATTTGTTTTTCCTTCCTCTGATGAAAAGATTTTGTGATCTTGGAGGAAGATCATATTCCTATCTTCCCTGGGAAGTCCTGTTCTAGTGCTTGTAGTCCGTGGTGATCCCAGTGCTATTTGCTGGGTGCAGGATCTTTCTAAGGAAGCAGGCTCACTGTTTGCTCTAAGCCCAAGGTAGCTGCAATGGGAGGTAGAACAGAAATGCAGCTTTAAAAAGAAAACACAAAGTGGGAGACGAAAATGAAATATTGGGAAGAGCTCTTCTTGGAGATCTTTGTCTGGACCTTTCCTTGAAGCCTTGTATTGTCAGTAGAAACAAGCCTGACATCGTGCCACCCTTTTGACTCTTGCCATCCTCGGGGAACTTGTTCCTCAGCCTGCTGCACTTTTCACACAGAGGAATCTTTTACATGGCCACTCTTGGGCCATCTGCATGCCCATGGGCTGCTCCATGTGGCTTTTCTCCATGGTACTGGGAGGTGGATGGCTGGGAAGATGAAAGGCAAACACAGCATGTTTCTCTCTTTATTTTCAAGAACATTTGGTTTCTAGAGCCAATCTTAACAGATGCACTGTCAATGCTTAGCGGTTCGACCTCATGTGGAAGAACTGGGTATGAGGAAAACTGCATTGGCAGTAACAAACACCTCCCACTCAAATTCATGTCCATGAAAAGTGTAGCAGCTTTGTCTCAATTAAACTCCAGAGCTGTGGTCCTCCATTGCTCAAAGTTTGCTCCTCCCCTCTGCCACTGCCCCTTCCTCCTTCAAATGCAATCTCTTGCCCAATTTAAGTGAATATGGCACAGTTACTTAAGGAACAAAGAAGCAAACAAATGACAATTCTTTAAAAGGTAGCATTGCAATTGTTTGCAACTTCCTGTGCACACTTAACCTGTGAGGCCAAAGCACGAATTTTCTGGACAAAGAAAAAGGCAACAAGAAGATGACATCGAAGAGCCTGGAGCAGCATCTCCTGCCTGTCTCTCAACCACACCACAGTCATCACACCAGCTTTCCTGCAGAAACAGGCAGAAAATCTCTCAGCTACAAGGAAGAGCACAGTATGTACCACTTTGGTGCTGGCTTCCCAAGCTGACAGAGACAAGAGAGGCCCTTGGGGCAAGCAGGCACTCTCATAGAGTCACCGTGTCCAGAACTCCTTTTCATAGGTGTGGATGAAGAAAAGACCAAGCTAAAGACCACATGAGCTTAATTACTTCATCTAGTACCTAACAGTCTTGCCGTATTTCCCCAATTCCTCCCTCTAACCACTGCCTTTATCCCAGTTATCAGAAGCCTTGCAACTTCCCCATCCTCTGACTACCACAGCACCTTGTCCAAGATGGAAAAGGGGAAAGAGACAGGGGGGAAAAAGGGGGAAAAGGGAAAAAAGAGTTTTTCCAGAAGCCAGTGAATAGCAACTGTGAACATAGTTCCCATGGTAACAGCAGGATCCAGGGGAAGAAAAGGGAATGTAAATCGGATTATTAGGGGGATGAACAGGGAGGAATAAACAAACCAGTTGCATCTGCCAGCCCAGCCAGGCCACTCAAACACCACCTACACCGTGTGCCCAAGTGTCGAATCCTCTTCTCACCTTAACACCTGCCCAGAGAGCTCCCTGGGCAGCACTTCACCCTACTCCAGAACCGCCCAGGGAGGCAAGGTCCCCACAGCACAACAGAGCTTCTGAAGGAGTCCTGCCTCCCCACACCCCCAGCTCAGAACCTTTCCCTGGAGTGGAACAGTCTCTCTATAATTAGTGCAATATATTACTTTCACTGTCTGACATCTTAACCATAAACGAGGAGGAGGCTCAAAAATGCCGTGAACATTAAAAAAAAAAATGAAAGAGAAGTAACTTGTGAGGCCCAAGACTTATGTTACTTCACCCACAGGGGAGAGCAAGTACTCCACCATGACATTCCAGCAAGGACTTGCACTCTGTGGAGCAAATACAGTGAAATCAAGGCAGCTTTCAGTAATGCCAGAAGAAGCACAGCCACTGCAGCATCAGATGGACTTAAACCAGCAAATACAACAGCAGCAGAGCCTGTTCCAAGCAGGGCTCCCAGGCTTGGGAACAATCTTCCCAGCCAGAGAAAGGACTTCAGCATCTGGGCTGCTCAGTAGACCCAACTCTTGTAAGCTGCTCGCTGCAGACTCTGATGATGCTTCCCAGCCTGGAAAGGGTCAAGGCTCAAAAACACCTCTTGGGGTTTTGCTACTTCTTTTCATCTCTGTTATATTTCCTCAAAGACAGATCAGCTGTCTGGATCTGGCTTGACCTCACAGCAGAGCCCATGGTCACATTCTGCAGCACAGATTGTCTGTCTTCAGAGGGACACACAGATTTGCTGTGCTGTGCTGGAGTTCTTTTGGAGGCAGAATTTTTTCAGAGAAAGGATGATTAGACTTGAAAAGGTGACTGGACTGCCCAGGGAGGTGGTGGAGTCACTGTCCCTGGAGGTGTTTAAGGAAAGACTGAACATGGCACTTAGTGTCATGGTCTAGTTGATATGGTGGTGTTCATAGGTTGAACTCAATGATCTCAGAGGTCTTTTCCAATCTAATTGATTCTGTGATTCTGTGGTTGAGGTGCCAGCTGTACACCACTGCTGCTGGCGGGCGTGGTGGGTTTGTATATCATTGTATTCTAGCCCGGAGATAAGGATGTATTGCATGCTGCAGAAATCCATTTCCTTGCTTCTGCGCCTGGATGTTAAAGCTCTGTTTGGCATTTGTTGCTGGAGCCACAGTCTATCCTTTTCCTCTTAATCAAAACATCCCCTTCTGGTGTGCATAAGCTGCTGTTCTGTCATGCACAGCCCCGGAGATGCCTGCATCTCCTTTGCATCCTCTGAGGGAGGGAGAAAGGGATGTAGTAGGAGAAATATAACAGTAGGGGAAATACAATAAGGCAACGTGTTTTCTGGTGTTATCGGCCCCGCCCGCGCCCGCCAGGTGGCGCCACTGGGCCCCGGCGCGTCCTGCGGGAGGGCCCCGGCGCGTCCTGCGGGAGGGCCCCGGCGCGTCCTGCGGGAGGGCCCCGGCGCGTCCTGCGGGAGGG
>NW_016690207.1:279431-285975 GCF_001604755.1 Lepidothrix coronata | reverse complement strand
CGCGTCCTGCGGGAGGGCCCCGGCGCGTCCTGCGGGAGGGCCCCGGCGCGTCCTGCGGGAGGGCCCCGGCGCGTCCTGCGGGAGGGCCCCGGCGCCCCCGCCGCGCGTCCCCCAGGAGGGTCCCGCTGCCCACGCAGCGAGGGATCCGCGAGTGCTCCCAAGGCTGGAGCAGCCGGTCCTCTGTGTACGGGCGGCAGGTACTAGCAGGGGTGTTCAGTTAAACACTGACACTGGAGAGGAGGAGCGTGGGGAGAGGCAGCCAGCCTCCAGCACCCAGCTCACCGTGCTGGGCACTGTGGCAAGGGCAGGCTGGGGTTTGAGGGTGCCTCTGAGTCTGTAGGGGTGGATGCAGAGTTTGTATGGAGAAAGGTGGAGGTATCTGCAGCATGATAAGACACTGAACAGATATGCAAGTGATAAGTAGCTGGTCAAGGACAGGGTGGTCTTGGCAAGGAGGACCTTTTTCTTATCCTAAATTCTGTAGAGTCCTTGCAGCAGTTGGATGAAGGTCTCAGGACCTCTGGCCTGGGAGTACCATCAGGCCCTGCATAAGTGCACACGTTTTGAAAGACAGAGGTACGGATGAAAAAGGGCTGGGTGAAAACCCTGGGAGCAGGGCCTGAACACACAGATAGAGCCTGTGGCTTCACTTGGGTGGTTACCCTCACTGGAGCACACATGGCACATGAGCCTAGCCAGGCAGCTGTGTGTTGATGCGGGTGAGTCTGGCTGCATCAGCCCTTTCTGCCAGGGTATTCCCTGCTTCCCTACAAAACAGGTGTGCACTTGAGATGCTGTGGGAGAGGTTGTTCCCCAACTTAGAGATTTGTGTGGTTGAGGCATTGCATACACCAAGATGCTCATGACTGTCTTAGGAACAGCGACTGCATGTGGGAAGGGGGGTTTCAAGTGGTAGTCCAAGCTACCACCAGCACAAGTTCTTGTCATGCTGGCAGATGACACAAGGCAGCAGCTTGCTAACTTTTCCTGTTATGACCCAGTTTACAGAGGGGTGATTTCAAGTGACCCCCAAATACTAATAGAGACATTGAATAAAATTGAATTTGTGTCAGGCCTGTGACCTTTCTGAAAACTCTCCTGATCTCTGCTCTGCAACTTGCTGACACAGGCTCATGTGTTTGCAGTGACCAAGCTTCCAGCAGTCCTCTGGAGATGAAGGCACTGAGTAAATAAATCAAAGGGAGGGATTACTCCGTTCCCAGTTTTGCCTTGCCCTAAGACTGGAATAGTGGTGACAGCAAAAGCTGTTCTTGCACCTTCCTTGACTATCTCTTTATGTCCTGGTACTACGCACCACAGATTGGATGGTGCTTGCTCTACAGCATAGATCCACGGCTGGCGTCCATGTGCTCTGTTCCTACTGTTTGAGGTCGCACAGGCTCGTGCGTGCCTGCAGAACGTGTGTCTGCCCCGGCACAGTCGCCAACACCCATCCTGGGCAAATCTGCGCAAAGATTTTGCCCGTCTGCGATGTGCGTTTGCCCACGCACGTGTGCACGGTGTGTGTGTTGTGCACGCCGAGGCTGCCAGGGGGCCCTGCCGTGCCAGAGCCCCGGGCTGGCGGAGCGGACACGGAGCTCCAGTAGCCGCCGGCCTGTTCCATCAGACCCGAGACTCCTCGCTGCCCGTGCGGGGGCGGCTCCTGCCCGCGCGGCTGGCGGGGGTGCCCAGGGTGGGGGAGCCCCGCAGCCCTGCCGAGACCCCCGGCTCCCGCCCGCCCGGGTTCTGGGCGAGGGCTCTGCGTGCTTTGTGTCGCCGCGGCCGCGGAGCCAGTCCCGCTGCTCAGTGTTTCCAGACCCGCACTCGGCGGAAGGCGCCGTATCAGGATAAGAGTCCCCGCCGCCACCACCCGCCCGCTCCTTCCAGTCCGACCCCGGGGGCGGTGGGAGGCGCCGACTCCGCCGATGGCCTCATTTATCACGCTGTGGCTTCGCTAAACGATTTAACCCTTCGCGCCCCCTCCGCGGGCGCTGCCGGCAGCGGGCGCGGTGCCCGGCCCCGCAGGCTGCCCGCTGGGCTCCGGCTCTCCTGGCCCTACCGGGTGGCAGGGACAGCAGCTCCTTCGCAGCTCCAGCGCCAGTAAACCTCAGCCTTTTCTCGGTTTGCTCCTTGGCAGGGCCTGCCCTGGACAGTAGCAGTGTGCCGAGACCAGGGACAGCCATGCCAGGGCCCCGTGCAGAGCAGCCCAAATGCATCTAGAGCAGGTAGCAAAGGCCACCTGAGGCCAGGCACTTGTGGTAGGAGTGAAGCTCATCTCCCATACCAGGATTCCAGGAGCATCAGGACTAGTGGACCTGGGATGACTTCCCCAGGACTGTAGCGAGGTGTTGGAAGGATAAGACTGGCGCTAGGGCATACAGGGGTCACAAGAAGGGAAGAAGACTGGAAGAGCTGCATTGTGTCTGCGCCCATACAGGCATCATAAGTGCATCAGGCATTGCAGCAATAGCAGGGCATCCAGGATCCCAAGTCTCGGAGTCTTTGTAATCCTGGAACCGTGTCAGGAGTTTGTCTTTGCTAGATGAGGGTCTGTCAGCTGTGCTATGGCTGCAGCAGCATATTTTCATTTGGAAAGAGAATGTCTCAGTTTGATTAAATTCTCCCTCGGTACCCCAGCACAGGCTGTGTTTTGCCTTTAGGATTGCAGCAAAGGAAAATCCCAGTGTATGGAGGGGGGGCAGTGGCCAGCTGTGGCGTGAGGATGCTGAGCAGGAGACTGTGGCTGGCTGGCTGCATCGCTTCATGTGTTGCCTTTGCACCTGCCAGTTTCTTCTGGCTGCAGTGGGTGAACAGTCTTGGTCTGCTGGAGATGTGATAGTTAATAAGGAAATGGACTAATTAGGAAATGGGCTGGGATCCCATTTGAAAGGAGAATCCAAACTGGGCACTTTTGATTCTGTCCAGGTCCATCTAGCCAAGAGCACAGGCTGCCTAGGCAGCTGCAGAGGTGGCAGAGGTAGCACAGACTCCTTGCAGCAGCCTGCTGCTGCCGGCTGCCCTGCTAAAACTCCAACGAGCATGAAATGAGGGAACCCATTCTTCCCCAACTGGCTGCAGGGCTGGGCACAGACCTGGGACCTCTCGTGGGTTGGCTTTTTTCCCCTTTCCCTAAGTGATGGCTTTGTGATACCATCAAAACAGAAGTGGGATTGAGACCTTGCAACACAGTCCAAGGGAGATGGAGGAACATCAGGGACTCATGAGGCTGTGGGATACAATCTGTGTCAGTGTCTGAGGGGAAGAAGGTGGCACTGTGGCCACAGGAGTATGCATAGGGATGGGCAGGACTGAGGGGAGCATGGGAAGAGATGAAAAGATGTTTTTAGGCCAGAGTCTACCTTAGGAGCAGTAACATAGCCTCTTCCATCTTCTTGCTGGACCTTTGCCTTTCTGGGAGAACACAGGATGTGTGCCAGGTCTGTGGATTTAATGCTGGACCTACCACCAGGTCTGTAACTACATGGATCAGCAGAAAGCTGCTCCTAAAATGGCATTTCACAACCCCAGACTCGTCTCCTTTGGCCCAATTCATCTGGGCTTTTCCATCTCTAGGGCCTCTGCTGCAGATTGGTCTGGGACTGGAGTGACCCACTGGGAAATGCTTTGCAGCTCCAGCTAACTGTGAGTCTCATCGTTAATTCCAGTATATTTAATTGGACCTAATTAATCATATTCATAAGTATAATGAGGGCCTTGCTCACAGGGGTCTTGTGAAGGTCTGAGCTTGGGGGCTGGTATTCTGGAGAGTCAATGGGAATGAACAAGTCCCGGAGCCTTGGAGATGGCTTGGGACAGGCTTCTGTGTACTCCACATGTCCTCACCAGCAAAAGCAAGACAGGACAAATCCGATCATTCTGACCCTGTAACCCAGTATTCTCTGCATCCCAAAGAGGTAGAATGTGTCAGGAGCTTCTGGGTGGCTGGTCCCAATTCTTCCCAGGGAAGGCTGGAGTCACTGTCACAGATGGCTCCCTCTTGGTCCTTGACTAGTTTGGAAGGGAGACTCTTGTTTGTTCTGTGTTTTGTGTGTATGTTTTGTGGCCCAAAGGCATGAAAACCCCATGCAAGCGAGGGACCAGTAACAGCCAGTCTGGGCATCTTGGCTAGGGGCTTGCTAAAGTGCTGCTGTACCAGGCAGCTCCTGGGATGAGCTGTTGCCGTGGTGGTGGTATTGGCAGAGAGAGGCTTTGAGGAGCTCCAAAGACTCTGCTTCACTGTCTCCTCCCTTCTCTGTCTCTCCTAGTGTGGGTGTAATGATAGAGGAGGGAAGGGGAGACTGGAAGTCGAGTCAAGTGCAGGGAGAGCAGCTAGCCCAGAAGATGTTAATTAAAGACAGGCTCAGTGCTGAGCCGGCAGCAACTGGTCCTCCTGCTGACCTTTCCCAGTCTCGCTTTGCCACTTTCATGTGCACAGGCTGGGAGAGATGTGAGGGGCTGTGATGTAGAAAGCCCAGGAGGTTGCAGGGAGGGAGAGGCAGCCAGAGGACCTGGAGGACGGGTGGCTCTGTGTGTCCCTTCTGCACCACATCTGGCTGGAGGGAAGGAGCTACCTGTCTGCCCCTGCCACCGAGCTGTTGTACCAGACAGTGGTGGCTAGGCATTGTATTTACTGCGCCTGTGCATGCCATCTGCAGGGACATGAGCCCAGTGCTGCTACTGGGGAGGATGAAAGTGTGAAAATATGTCACTGCTTGCTGATGAGGCACTTGGGAGCTCACCAGAGAGGCAGGGAGATGTATGGCCTCACCACTCCCCTGGAGGGGTACATTCCCCTTGGGTGGCTGGTGTAAGCAAATGATGCTCGATGCAAAGGGGTCCCTAGTGCCTGCCCACTCATGCAGTCTGCGGTTCCTCAAGGGAAAACCCAGATCATCCGCAACCCGTCCCTTCCGTCTTCTTCGGCCTCGGGTGCTTTCCACAGGCATTTCTGCAAACGAGAGATCAAAGAGGCGCCTGCACACGCCGATGTTGCGTCCTTCCGTTGGGGTTGGAAGCAGCCGGCGCTTCTGCCTGCCCGCCCGCCCTCCCTCGGCGGCCGCCGCCGCCACTCTTCGCTGGGCCCCGCCGCAGCAGCGTCTGCCCGTGGGGGACGTGGGGGGGGCTCCGCCTCCAACCCCTCTTGCCCGGCCGGGGGGTCCCGGTACCGCCGGTACCGCCAGTGCCGGGAGCTCGCCCCGCGCCCCGGCAGGGGGCGCTGCCGCGCGCCGCCCCGGCTTTGCTGGGGTGACAACCCCGTCCCCCATCGCCGTCCCCCATCGCCGTCCCCCATCGCCGTCCCCCATCGCCGTCCCCCATCGCCGTCCCCGCCGCCCCTGCTCCCGGGGCAGGCCGGATCCTCCGCCCCAGACCGGGCGCTGCGTGTGCGAGCAGAGGGGCCAGGGTGTGTTAATTTTCAACCGCGGCCGCTGCCTCCCGCCACCGGAGCTTGGTCGCTTGTCTCCGCATCCCCCTCAAGCTCTGCAACTCTCGGGGACGCTGCCAAGTGGTCCCTGCTTCCAGCCCTCTCCTCCCAGCTCCGCCCCTGGGCGGTTGGTGCGCTGCAGGCAGGAAGGTGACACGTCCTGTCTAGGATGCTGCTGGCATCGCCCAGGAGCGGGCGGTCTGGCTCCATAGGCTGGTGTGCGTGTGTGCTGTGCAGCTCCCGTCCGTGGAGGCTGTTGCTCAGGGCAGGAGGGTGGTTAATGTCTGGAAAACTTGTTGGTAAAGACAGTAACGTGCTGCCCTTCCCAGGTGCTGGGGCCAGTCCTTGTGCCTCGTGCGTAAGAATCATAGAATATCCTGAGTTGGAACGGACCCACAAGGATCATCGAAGTCCAATTTTGCACAGGCTCTGGAAGACACGGCAAAGAGGGGGTCAACTGTGGGATCTCCCCAGCAAAATGAGGGTTGAGAACAGGATACGCGGGGTGTCCGAGCGGGAGGCTTGCGGGACAGTGTTTCGGGTGATAAAGCAGAGCAGGGCAGGGCAGAAGGATGCTCAGCAGGAGCAGCTCCTGTGCTGTAGCTGCGAGGTCTGTGATGCAGTTTTGCAGATGCCGGCGGTGCTGGGACCCGTGTGCCATCGCGTACATGTGTGTGAGACGCGTGGGTGTGCGACACCTGGATGGCCACTCGCAGAGCGCCGGTCGCTCCCTGCGGGAGGCCCGGGACGGGCTGACGGTCCTCGGCAGTGGTGCCGGTCCCGGTACCCGCCGGTGCCGCCGGTCCTCGGTGGTGCCGCTGGGCGGCCGGCGGGGCGCCCGCGACCAGGAAGCGGTTAATCGGCGCGCGGGGCTTTTATTTTGACAGGGCAGCGCCTGGCTCCGGCTCGGAGGAAAGTGAATGATCCTGTTTCTCCAAATGATTATTCAGGCTCCGGCGGAGAAAGGAGCACTCGGCCCGCAGCGCCTCGCCCTCGCCACGGCGCCCCCGCCCGCGCCCGGGCCGCCGCGCCCGCCGGCTCCGCTCCCCGCCGCCCGCGCCCGGCCGCCCGCCGCAGCGCGGGGAAGCCGCCCGCGGCCCGGGGCCGGGCGGGCAGCCGGGG
>NW_016690207.1:251605-279311 GCF_001604755.1 Lepidothrix coronata | reverse complement strand
CGCTCCGCATCCGGGCCATGAGCGCGGCCCGCGCCGCCGGCTCCGCGCCGCCGGCCGGCCCCCAGCAGCCCGCGGAACTGCACCGCGCCGCCCCGGTGGGCTCGCCCGGCCTGCCCTGAGCCGTTCCGCCGCCGCCGCCGCCGCCGAGGTGAGTGCCCCGCCGGGCCCCGGCGGCCGCCGCCCCATTGTTCCGCCCTGGGGGACTGGGGCTCCGCGCCGCCCCCGCACCGACCCCTCGCTCCGCGCAGCCGGAGGCAGCCGAGCCCGCCTCGGGGCTGTCATCCGGACGGGGGGGCCGCCGGGAGCCGCCGTCCGAGCCGAAGACCCCGGGCCAGCTGCCGTACCGCCGCTCCCGAGGGCGGCGATAACTTGGCCTGCCCCCCGAGTCCGGCCGGCTGCGGATGTGCTGTCAGTGCCCCCGCTTGCCTTGGACGTTGCCCCCGGTCCGCGGGACCCTTCCCGCTCCGCTCTTCATCTCGGGAACCGCTCTTCCCGGGTCCCTGTCACTCGTTGCTGCGGTCGCAGGCGATTCCTCGAGGACCAAAGTGCCTCGAGTGGAGCTCCTCTCTAGGTGCAAAGAACTTACTCGCGTTGCGTCTGGTTTTACCGGAGCTGCTTTGGATTTTGCAAGACACCAAGCTGTATCGGTGCTGTTAAAGCCCCAGGGAGGATTGGAACTCGCCACATTTCACGTGGTGTTTAAACAAACGCTCCTGTCTGAGCCCATCCTAAGTGTCAGGGGAGACGTCTCCCTTCTTTTTGCGGTGTCCTTCTCGATGGGCTTCGGTTCCCTCTTGAGGTAAACCAGGCATGTGGTTGGCCTGGAAACACTACATGTACATGTTTTCCTTGCACGCAGAAAGGAACCGATGTAACAAAACCTCCCCTGCGTTGTATTAGGGACGTGTCTTTAGCAGGTGGTGAACTTGTTCTAGCCCCACTCTGCTAGCAACCACTTGCTGGAATAGAAATGCGAGAAGGATGCATATCTGAACACATAAGTAATGCTACATGACAGGGCAGGCTGTTGCGTTGTTGTGTGCAGCGTCTGCACGCCTTGGGGGCAGCGCCGTATGACAGGGTGTCAGGCTGCGGCATCAGACGGTTGTGCCCTGGCTGTGCCAGGCAAAGGGCTGCCAACTGCATGGCACAGGGGACAACCACGCACCTTTGGCTGCAGAGTGGTGCTACAGGAACCTTAGTTGCACACTTGTGACCTGCAGGATCCGTGCTGCAAACGTGGCTCCCGCTCTTTACCCTGCCTAAATGCTGTTTCATGCCAGGCACGCAGTAATGACATGCAGCTCCTTCTGTCTGTCAGTCACATAGGGAATGTGTGTGTGCCTTGCTTTGCTACTTTGGTGGCAGGAGATATAAGAACAGTGAGTCACTGAGGAAGTGATTTGCCCAAGGTCGCATGGCAAGGCTGTGATGGTGCTGAAGCAAGACCTCTTTTGACTCTGGTGCCTGCGATAATGCTGGCTGCCACCAGCATTATGTATGGGGTATGTAATACACACCCAAAGCTGGTTCTAGTGCAAAAATCTCCAGGTCGACATTGTTGTGTGATTCTCCTTGATGGAAAGATGAGTGTATCAGTGTGCTCTCTCTACAACAGAGACTCCATCAGAGACTTTTTCCAGAGCGTTCACAACCTAAATGCTTAAGAACCTTTTTGTTTGTTTTTTAATGTGTGTGTTGCCATTTTAGCAGGGCAGATGGTGTGATTGGTCCCTCCCCACCATCCTGACCTGCATCTTCATTACCTTGAAAATCCATTTTGTGGTGTTTTCTGTGGTGCAGTGTTGTAGGTGGTTACAATATCTCCCTGCCCCTGAAAGTCCCTTTCCTCTTTCCAGACCCCATCCATGGGAAAGAAATAAATAGGCAGCAGCTGAAGGAAAGCTTACTTAGAAACTAGAAACCACAGTTGTTCAGTTGAAGAAAGTAAAATAGTTGTGTTTTGTACTTTCAAGCCCTTTTGCATCTCACTCTGTTGCTGTTGGAAGGTGGCTTTCTGGCCACTGTGTAACAGAGGGGACAGACTGCTGCATGAAGCTCCCAGGCCATCACAAAGCTGGATGTACCAAGCTCACTGGGCTATGCTGCTCCAGGGTGGCTGCCAAGGATGTGCTGGAGTTGCACTTTAGCTCTAGGCTAACTCCAGCCCACAAGCTGTGGACCTTGCCTGTGCTGGCCTGGAGTTTCTGAGGTCCAAGTTCAACTCAGCTTTTGACTTTTCTATCGAGTTGTTGACCCAGCTGGCATTGTCTCATCCATACTTACTGTTTTGGGGGGGGGAAAAACCCTTGCTTTTCCATCTCATTGCTGCTGTCCTCTCCTGCTGAATGCTGTGAGTGCTTTCCCTCCTGGCAGCTCTTGCTGTGTGGAGGTATGTGGAAGGGAGTGGTAGCTGGAGAAGGAGGTCCTTGGTTCCTTCTGCAGGGAGCATCAGCTGTGTCCCAACCAGTGGCTTTCATACTACTATAGAGGTGTTGCTCTTTGTTATTCTGGTTGCCTTCAGCTGGTTGCAGGGTCCCAAGTAAAAGATGGGTCCTGGGATTGTTTTCTGTCTCTTCCAGCCCTATCTCTTGTCGGTACAGTGTCCAGTTCAGCATTGAGCATTGGCATCAGAACAGTTCTTGCTTCTTTGCCCTGTCTTAGGTGATTGCATCGGGCTTCACTGCTGCTGAGAGGGAAAGTTCTTAGCCATCAAGGATGTGTCTGTGTCCCCCAGAGGTCCAGATGTGCTTCTGCAATGGGTTTAATCTGCTCAGGTCTAGCCATTTCCTAGGGATGGCACAGGCCAGCTTTCAGCTCTTAATTGTTGACTGGTAAATGCATTTTGTGGTAATCTTGCATGTGGTTCTGAATTTCCAGAGGGTGGTGGGAGCTGTGGATTCTGACTTTATGTAGCTGATCTCCATGAGATTTAACTACCCTAGAAGATTTCTCATAGCACTGAAGCTGTGGAAAAATCACTGTCTTGGAGCAAGGGGCCTGGGAAGCATTGCGTCTGTTTTGCTTCTCAGTTGTGCATCTCCAGCAGCTCTGTGTGGTGTGGGGGTTGAGGGTGGACACAGAGATATTCCTCAGTTCTTCCCAACTTGTCTTTCAAAGCTGTGTGCTGCTTTACAGTGGGTCGATCTACGCTGCTCTGCTTTGGCTTCCTTTCTGCGAGCGCCACCCCTGGCAGCCCTGAGTGGAAGATACCCAGGAACTGTTACTGGAGATTGGTGGGGATGGTTTCTGTTGCTGTATTTTGCCCTTCCTCAACCTCTCCTGGGGAGGCAGCACCAGCCAAACCACGTGGTGTGGATGAGAGGCTCTGAGTCTTGCTTGCTTGGGCCCGGACCTTATGTTCCTTCTGCCCCTCTTCCAAGGCATGGGAGGGACTGTTGGAGACATGCCTCTTCAAAATGGGCAGGGGTGCCTTGATGCCAGGCAACAACCCTCCACTGGAGAAAGCAGTGTGAGAATGATGGGCTGCAGTGCCCTGAAGAGACGAGCGGGAAACCTGTTCTGCTCTTGCTGAATGCATGTCCATGCTGGGCACAGCCAGGGGGATGAGGCCTGGTTCCCACTTGCTCAACACTTTCTGGAGTCATGGTCTGGTTCTTTGGCAGCTACTGGTGTCTGGGCACAAGTGTATTCCAGTGTCCTTGATGAGTACATCAGGCAATGGTTTCCAGCCCCTTTCCACTGCCCATGATGGGAGGACAGTGCCTTCACCTGGGCACCTTGTCCTACTGTGTCTTTCTGGGCAGCTCTAGGCAGAGGAACATGCTAGCTATGCCTTGGCATCTTTGGGTGACAGCACTTCTCCAGTGTGTGCAGATTGCCAGCTTAAGCTGGAACCACTAGAGAAAACAACGCTTTGGTCACTGGGTTTTTCTTCCCCCCAAGAGCAGGACCGATGTTTGGGTGTTGGGTTTTTCAACTGCGACTCAAGATGCCTTGAATCCCAGCTGGGGGATGATGGGGAGCCTCTTCTGGTGCTGGGGTAATAGCCTCAAGATGGCTTTAGGACTGGGCTGTGCACTGTGCCCAGAGGTGGGGCGTCACCCTGTTTGGTGAGGAGCGCTGCTGTAGCCAAGTCCTGGGCCAGAAGCCAGGTTTGTGATCCGTGCCAGAGAGGGCAAGACTTGGAAAGCGAAGCAGAGCTCCTCCTGTGTGAGAGATGGCCTCAAATACCAAGCAAAACCACAGAGTGCTCCTTGTTCCTGCCTGTGCATACTGGTCTTCTCTCTCCCCAAAGTATGTGGGAGGCTGCAGGATGGATCTGCTAGGGAGCAGGAGGGCTGTGCTCCTCAGGCACGTCTGTACCATCCTGCCTCTTCAGAGTGCTGTTTGGGCTTTTTTTTGCAGTTTTATTTTGTGTTTTTTTTCCCTTTTAACTCTGCCTCTCCTATTGCTGTATTTTCCCCATCCTTGCTGCTACTGGTTTGAGGGCCACCTCCTTGCAGGTGGGCTGTCCAGAGCAATGCTGTGTGTGGTTGCTCTGTTCCTTCTGTCACAGCTCAGCTGAGCAGCTTTCCTTTTCCTCACTCAGCTGCTACTGCAGTGGCTGAGGAGAGGAACAGGCCAGGATATGGTTTGTGTAGAAGATGGTCCGCGGCACTGACTGTTTACAGACTCCGTGCTTCTCAAAATGTAAGCACAGGAAATGCCAGGCTCCGCTGGGGTCTGTGTGAGCAACGTGGCTCCTGCACGCTGGGTGTCTCACAGCCTCTGGCCGTAGCAATCTTCTGCCTTGTCACAGCACAGAACAGGTTTTAAACACTATGAGAAGCAAGGGCTAGAGTTTTTTTACCTTCAAAATAGAGGCTGAGAGGAAGAGTGAAAGGAAGTGACTTAACCAATGAAAGGAAGGGAATATGGGGCAGTGCTAGGGACAGAAGCCAGGATTCCCAATTCCTGCTCACTGCTCCTACTCCTCTGCCTCTCTGGGTCTCAGCCTCCTATTCGAGTCCAGGTATAAGTGGGCTTTTCTAGTCCTCTAAGAAGCTGGAAGTCAGGAGCACCTCTCGTAAAGTATCCTCAATGCTCGGTGCATCTGTGAGCTTTCCAGTCCCTAAGTGTTTCATATCCAGGATTTGCCCAGCTGAAGTTAGAAAGCGCCAACTGGTGTGGTTACAGTAGAGTCTCAAACCCTTGTCCTTGGCTACTGAGTCGAGCTTCTGGTTCTCCACAGAGCACCATGATCCTCATCTGGTATGCACTCTGCAAAGAAATGCCCCTCTCCCAGAATGCTGTACCCTTGTTTTGAGGGCCATACCGAGCTTTTTCTTAAGGACTGAAGTTAAGGGACCTGTTTCTCTCTGCTTGCAGTGTGTCCCCTGCTGAAGTTGGCTTCATGAATGGTCTTTCTTGACTTGCCACCCAGAGCTTGATACCTATCTGATCAGATGTGCACTGGTTGCCTGGTTCTGCAGGCAGGGCCTTTGTGGAGCATTGCAATCTTCCTAATGGAAAATAAAATCTTAACATACTCTTTAGAAGAAAGATCCTGCTAAATAGCTGTGTATCAGGGTTCACATAGTGAACAGTTGTGCTCCCCTTTGGATGGGCAGGGGCTCCAGCAGTGAGTGCAATGACCGTTGCTTCTTTCTGTTGTTGTGCTGGGCTTCAGGCCTTGGGAAAGGCTGCAGTTGGGAGAGAATGCTGGCTTATGAAAAAGTGGTTGCAAGGGTCCTGAGGAGCTGTGCTGTAGGTCTCCATGCTCAGGGCAGTGAGGAGCTGGACAGTGAGCTCTGAAGGGCAGTAACTGAGTGCAAGGGCTGCATCTCTGGGCGCGACTCTTCCCAACAGCAAGCTGGCCAAGGCTATGGAAACCCCTGCAGCACTGGAGCTTTCACCACTTCCTTGGCAGGATTTGTTCCAGTACTGATCTGCAGCAGAGGATCAGCCTAGACAGGGCCTGAACGGAGTGGGTCCGGCCACAGACGGGCCTCAATCACAGCAGTTAGGCTGGGCTGAAAGCTGCCTGTGTCCTGCCTCTGTGTAGCCTTGTTTGAACTTTCCTCTGGCACAGAGCAAAAGGAACAGGGGAGTCCTAGGGCTGGTCCAAGCAAGTTTCCTCTGCTCTGTCTGCCCTCATATGCAAAGGGGGGGACAGCAGCAGCTCCAAACTGTCCTCCCAGAGCAGAGCAGTTTGGAGGAGCCTTGGTCACAACAGCTTTTAAGCAAATGTTTTTTTGCTTCTGGTGTTCCCTGCTTCTTGGACTACGACGCAGGGAGGGGGAAGTGAAACTGTGGTTCAGACCGAGCTCTCTGGATGGCAAGAAAATTGCTGAGTAGCCGGTTTCCAGGTTGCCGAGGTCCTAGCCAGGGCCCGGCATGGCTGCCAGAAGCAACAGGCTTGGAATTTCCTCCGCCTGGTGCCAGCTCCACTTGGGCTGGCCGTAGCACCTCTGCTGGGGCCAGAGCTCCTCTTGAGCTCTGCAGATGGGGCGCTCCCAGAGCAGGGGTTACACCGGAGCTGGAGCTGCCCCCCTTGTTCTCGCAGCCTGGTTTCTATTTTCTTTTCCAGGGTCCAAGATGTTTTGAATTATGCAGCCTGCGCCTCCCGCGGGGCTCCTTGAGCAGCCGCCTAACGAGCTGAGCTCCTGACAAACTTTGCTCTGGCTTTGGCTACGCTTGGAAAATTTTACAGCCTTTTCACAAAAAGGAAATGCCAGGAAAGGCCTGTCTCTTCTTACTTTTATGAGGGGGTCCCAGTTGAGAGAGGGTGAGATGGGTTTGGAAAAGAAGACAAGAGAGATTTTGTATATGGCCGTATATATGCTTTCTAGAGATCAGGGTAAGCGGGCTCGGTGCCCTCTGGCAGGGCGGGCACAGCAGGGGTGAGACCTGCAGGGTGCTCAGAGGATGCACTATGGGCACAGGGAAGCAGTGACTCCTTTTCTGCAGGGAGGTGGTGGTCTGTGTCTTCCCTCCCAGCTGCCAGCATAGCACTGGCTGTTCAATCTTTGCTAATTATGGTTTTTCTTAATGGTGGTGATTTTATTTCTGCTGTGGTCACAGGCCACATGGATGTGCTGCACGTCGGTCCGCGAGGCTCAGGGGAAGGACTGCTGCCAGGTGCTGTGCTGGTGGTCTCCCTATCACAGGGGACAGCACAGTGCCTTGACAGGGTGCTGGGGACACAGGAATGTACGAATACAGGTGCTGCCAGCACAGTGTTTGACCCATAAGGGATAGTCTTGTGTAATTTGCCCCTTTGGCTTAGAAACCATGTTACAGTAGGAGAAACTGGGACACAAAATAAGCTGTGACTTGCCTGCCTTCCCTTTGTAAGATAGTGCTGAGAAGGGAGCCGGTAGCCCCCTGTTTTGGATAAACTCCCCTTTGGTGAGGTGCTGAAGGTCTGCCCTTGCATTTGTCTAGTTTCCTTCAGGAGAGCCCACCAGTCATGTCATGGATCTCTTGACAAGCAACTTCTGCCTGGAGAGGCACTGAGGGTACAAGGTCCTTGCCATCCTCCTTGCATGTCCTCTCAGTGTTCCAGGTCCCTTTCCAATGGTGAAAAGGCATCTGTGGAGACTGGGATGGGGGTCTTGGTTGGAGCCTGTAAAAAAGCAGCAGCCTGGGGAGTTGTGGAACTTCTCCTGCAGGAGGGATTGAGGTTTCTGTGCGATCCATAGGCATCAGCTGCTGCCAGTCGTGGTGGATGAGCGTCAGATGCGAGCAGCGATGGCTCTGAGTGGAAGGAGCCTCGCACTGGTTCTGCTTTGAGGGCTTTGCCTGTTAAACTTGTCAGGAGCATGGCTCTGGATAGCTATTTGATTTGGCAGCCTGCGCAGGCCTGGCAGCACTAAGAGTGGGATGTGGGCACCAGAATTGTGCCCTGCTCTCCCTTTTTTCATCGCTCCACCCATCCCCAGCTTTCTGCTGTGTTGGGCGGGAGAGAAAGCACCTCCCCAGGGCTGCATCCCCTCCTCCACCTAGAAAATCAGTAATATGTCCCTTTTCCTTTCACGGGGCCCATGTGCAGAAGCTGAGTTTGCATTTGACAGGGGAGGCCAAGCACCTTCATTCTGCTGCTGAGAATTACCAGAGTGGCTCTCCTGTTGGCTTCTTGCAGTGATGAGTTTCTCCATCCCAGCTCATTCTCAGAGCTCAAAACACATGGGGAGCTGCTGGGAAGACTGTTGAAAATATAGTTAAATACCTTACTGTTATTTATTTCTGTGATGCCATCAGCATATATATGGTTTAGAATGGCTGAAGTGGATGTTTTTTGTACTCTTTAATTAGTTTCCTAGTTTTCAGTGGGGAATCCTGTTTCATGTGAACCTGACACTGCAGAAGAAAATACCAAGCCCTGTTTGTCCTCTTTGCTGTCAGAACAGTACAAACCCAGAGGAAACAGATAAATACAGGCGCATGGATGTGCTTCAGTCCGTAGCACCTTTTCTTCCAAAACATTTCCACAAGTCAGAGGTTCAGTGATGGTCTGCCTAGGCTTCCTGCCTCTGCTAGAGAATTCAATGCAAGTTTTGCTCCTCATTCTCTTAAAAAAAAAAAATTAAAAAAAAATCAGAATATTCAGTGTTAGAATCTGTGCTTTGGAACCTGTTTCAAAAAAAACCAACAAAGCAAACAAAAGCCCCTCCAAAACCCAAACCTGTTTTTGCTCTTTGAAAGTCAGTTTCATGAGTTGAAGTTGTAAACGTTTTGTTGATAAAAAGGAGTTACTTTGCCTAAAGCAGAACTTCAGCAGTGTCCAGCCATTTCCAAATATTTTGATAAAGACGTAATTTTAGCCCTGATCTGTTATTTTAGTGAGAAGAGTGATTTTTCCACTTGTTCGTGTGGTCAGGACCTTACCTGTAAGAACTGCTCCCTACCCCACCTTGCGGTTTTGGAGTATTTGGAGACTCAACTACTGGTGGCACACGTTTATCATTTGGTTTATTATGCTTTTTAATCAAAAGTAATATCACAGAGTCATAGTATAATTAAAATGTATTCCTTGTATTAGTAGGATTTAGTCTTCCTTTTTTTTTTTTTTTTACCATAGTTTAAGGGCTCAGGGCATTTTTCTGATGCTGTTGCAATAATAGGCTGCTATTATTAATAGCAGTTAATAGGTCCTTTCCCCAGCACTCCTAGCATCAACCTAGAGGCCCTTGGAGGTCCACAGTCGGTAGGTTTAACACCAATGAAGCAAACCAGCCACCTTGGGATTTCCTGGTTCTCAGGCTGATGCTGGCAGTGCCATGTTCTGAGCTCTCTCAGTGGAAAGGGGTGATGTTGTCATCACTTAGGGCTGCTGATGCCTGTCAGGGTGATGCTGAGATTTGTATTCATCTCAGTGCAACCAGATGGAGAGGTTAATTGCTTTGCCCAGCCTGGGGTTGAAACAAGACTGCAGAAGAGGGAGCTGTAACTGGTGGTTGGTTAGTTGGAAGGGGAGAGACAAGAGGTGAGGTCCAAGAGTAATGCCCTCTTTTGGCATTGCCCTTCCCCCAAGACCTGGTCCTGAGCATGTTGGATGGCTGCTGTTTCACTGTTTGATCTGTGGCTGTTCCTGGCTGTGTGTGGTGTGGGGCTGTGGTGGCTGTTTGCAGTGTTTTTGGAAAAGCTGCCGAGGGTATGCAAAGCATTGATCTCTCTTGGAAACCGATAGGAGAATCCCAATAGCAAATGCTCCAGGAAGCCAGGCTCTTACTTCTCTTGCTACCTCCTTCTCTCCTCACTGGGCACCGATGTTGATGTGCTCAGACTCTGACTCAGATCATGGGCAAGTGGCTCAGCTTGAGGTGAGAGCCTGGCAGTGCTCCTACCAGACCTGATGTGCTGATGATCAGGGAGGGGACAAGGCAGAGCTGGGACCCAGCTCAAGAAGAACATGTGCCATCCAGGCTCTCTGTTGTATGCAAGGTGTGTGTCCACGGAGTCCTCCCTGCTCTGGTGAGCCATGGCTACTGGTTGACCCTGGGCTCAGGAAGGAGGAGAGGCATGGGGGAGTTAGGATTGTAGCATCAAACAGAGAGGAATCTGTGTGTTGCCCTGGGCCAATAGACTAGTCTAATGCCTTGTCTAATTTGCATATCCATTAATTTTTATTTTAAGAGGACTCAAGTGGACCCCAAGTGCCAGACTGCATCTCAGTATGCTGCAGGAGGAGCCCAGGAATTGCTTGATTTGATCTGAAAAGCCCTTAGATGGTATCGCTTAATGAGCCAAAGACCCCTCTGGCTGAAGTCAGTTCCTCTCAGTCCGAAATGGGCAAGTGCTGATTTTTCTGGGAGTCTGTTCAAGTTCCTTTGAACAGTCTGGGCAGTGAGTGAGTGAGAGGGGGTTTTCCTTTGAACAACCTGGGCAGTGAGTGAGTGAGAGGGGGTCTTGTAGTCACTGGCGATGGTCAGGATGCTCTCTGCCATCAGCTGTCCCAGTGCCAAGGGACCAATTTTCTAAGGTGCTGCTTGTGACTTGTCAAACGCTGCTTGGCTCACCACATCGCAGGTGCAGGACAAAACCCATGGGAGAAGGATGGTTGCAGGGTAGCTGCTGGTTGCAAAGCTCCCCTGGTCGGCCTTACTGCTGTGGGGTGGGGAGGAAGCCAACCTCCCCTGCCCAGAGGCAGGAAACGAGAACCATGTGGGCTGCCTTGGAGCCCCACCGGCAACTCGTGCTTACACCGAAAGCAGCGTGGCTGGGATTGGTCTCACTGACTGCCTGCCATGGCACTGGTGGTCTTGTTCTGTGTCCTCCGTTTGCAAAGAGAGGGAGGTAAAATGGGTGTCCCCTTTTGGCTCCAGTGTCAGAGGGGGAGGCTGCATCCAGAGCTTCTGGTCTCTCTTCTTCTTTCTACTGTGTATCCATCCTCAGGCACTTGCCCAGGCTCTGGCTGGGAGTGCCCGTCTGTCGCCTATGCCAGGAATAAAGGCAGCTCATGGGCTGTGGCGCAGCCAGGCTCAGCCTCAGCTACAGGATTTGCAGCCACAACTGCTTCTGGGGGAAGAAGGGTTTTGCAGTTTTCATGAGAGGGATTTTTCCTCCTTTATATGAGGTCTCTCAGCATTCGTGCTGAGGTCTTTCTCCAACCTCTGGCTGAGGTCCTGGGACTCCCACTTCCCATCGCTGAAGTAGCAGTTATCAGAGGGAAAGGCAACGTAAGCTTTCTCGGTGGACTCTGTCGTGTTTGTCCTGTTCCATTACAGTGCAGCAGCAGTGGCACCAGCGGCTGCCTTCCTCCCCTCACTGGGCTGGAGCGCTGCAGGCTTTCGGCAAATGCTGTCTGCGGACATCTGCTGCCTCCTCCCCCACCGCCTCCTGGCAAGCAGCAGCAGCTTCCCAGTGAACAGCCTGCTCTTTGCATCACCCCCTGCATGCCAGACCAAAGCTCCCTTCTGCTCTTACAGGCACCTTTGCAGGACCTTGAAATGGTGGTTTCCCCGGTGCTGGCTTGGCTCCAAGCAGCCTTCCGCCTCACAAGACTGTAGCTGAAAAAAATCAGGGTGCCTGATAGAGGAGAAAGGCTTATTAAAGGTGATGCTTACTGGGTTCTGGCTCGTGATTCAAACAGGCAGCCCTCTCCTTGGCAGGGCTCCAGCCAGTGCCTGGGGCCTAAGGCAGACGTGGAGTCTGGGGCAAAAAGCTTGGAGCCGTTTGACTGGAGCAGATGCGGCAAGGTCAGCTGTGAACTGCAGCCCTGGTGCCAGAGCTGGATGCTTTGGTCCAGTGTCTGGCTTGGATGTGTTATGTGCAGCTAAGGGGGGCAAAGTTCACCGTTGCAGGTATTCATGTGGCCCTTTCCAGGAGATGGAAGGTTTGTTTCTTTCTGGTCTGGCCAAGTGGTGGGATGATGTGCTCCTTGGATGCAGAGGGCAGTGGGGCTGTGGATTTCTGGCTCCTGAGAGTAACTCCCAGGCTTGATAGTCCTGCTGCCTTGGCATTAGGAAGTACCCTGCATTTCTGTGGCTTCAGCCTCTCTGCTCTGCTGCACCAGGTTCCCATGTGTACGTGTTTGACACCAGAAAGTGTGGCAGTAGCCCTGAGAGATCTTTACCCCAAGCCTAGCCAGTCCCCCAGGCGACAGTTGCCAGGATGCCCTGGCTTCATCTCATGTGCTTCTAGCCTGGGGACTTCTTCAGAGAGTAGAGGAGCTGGGAGGGATGGAGCGGAAGGATTTAATGAAGAAGGCATGGGGGGCGTAGCAAACTCCTTTCTCCTGAAACCGGTGAAGCAGTAGCTGGGAGCATGAAGGCAATGCCGGGCTGTGATCTCAGAGAATGCCCAGAAGGAGGGCTGAGGTATGTGGATTAGTCAGAAAAGATGGTAGAGGATGAAAGAGGATTCAGCAGCTCTGACTGTAAAGGCAGGTTTGGAAGAAGGAGCTGGAGGGATTGCAGGTGGGACATGAAAACAGGAGCTTGGAAAGATGGGATAAATGAAGCCAGTGGGGAAATTTGCCATTTTGTACCTGGATCAAAAAGATGTGAGCATGATTCAAAGACATTTAGACAAGAAGGCACAAGTCTGTGTTTGAGGGGAGGGGGATCATCTTTGCTGTGACCATCTTTGCAGTGGAGGGGTGCAGGGCACAGCCAGATCCCCCCCAACAGCTTGGAGGAAGCGTGGTGTTACGTGGAGGAGTATTGCTTGGCAGGCAGTTAGTTGACAGTAGGTTCTGGCTCCATGTTTGGTTAGCAAGGCTGTGGTCCATGTGTGCACCTGGCATTGGAAGAAGTGGTAGTGGGAGAGCTTTGTGAATGCCATGTAAACGGCACTGGAGGAGTTGGCAAAATCACCCGAGTGCCTGTGGGTGATGTGGTGTAGAGATGGGAGCTGCGGGGCCAGGCCAGGCCAGGGCGTGTGGCTGATGGCGAGCAGTGGGGCTGGGGGCTGCATGGCGAACAGGGCTAAGGCTCTGTGGTGTCACCATCAAAGGCCCCGGTGCACCCATCAGCAACTGGGCCCAGTGCCGCTGTGCAGAGGGGAAAAGCCTGGAGCAGATCCAACAGCCAGACCCGAGTTTAGTGCTCAGGTCTCCTGTCTGCCTGGGCAGTAGTCGCAGGCCTCTCCTCCTCGTTGGTGCAGCACTGAGCACGAAGGAGATGAAGCAAGGGAAAGATGGGGCATGTGTCTGAGAGGGAGATGAGATGCTGCTGAGAAACACAACTGAGCTCCCTTCCTCTTTGTGTGCTGCCAGATGCTCGGTGGGGTAGGGGCAGAGGGGCTGGGCTGCAGGCCAGAAACACTCGCACACATCCCTGGGAGGAGAAGCTGAAGTGCTGCAGGAAGCCTTGCTCTTGCCTGCACAGGTGATCCAGGGCTGCTGCATCGAAGGGGTGAAACAGCAAAGCCATGCCTCCCCCAGCCAGCTGGACCCTGTCCCAGAGCCCAGGAGGAGATAAGGGAGCCCTGGCAGGCAGTCTTTAAAGCCCCCACCAGGGAATAGGAGTGTCACCAGCAGCTGGAGACAAGACTGGTAGGTTCTGGTGTTTACCCAATGCTGAGGAGAAGCAGAAGGTGCCATGTGGAGGCCAGTTGTTGCCTGCCCTAGGAGATCAGTGTGGGAGAGCGGGGGAAGGCAGCAGGGCATGAGAGGAAAGCACTGATAAGTGGAGGCAGAGGGAGCACCAAGGCCCAGAAAATTGCTGGGGAAGACATACTTCCCTTGAGTGGAGAAGGGGTGCCAAGAGTCTGGCAGGACCCTGCCCATGGGAGCATTGTCTCCTGCAGGTGCCCCAGTTAGTGCCCCTGGTGACTTTGTGCCCATGTGCCCATGAGGTTCTTGGAAGGAAGTGGCATGGCGGAGGCAGGTGTATGGGCTGCAGGGACTGGTGTTGGGCTCAAGGAGAGTGGTATGTGGCTTTTCTCCCTTCTGTGGTGGTGCTGGGTGTGTTCTTGTGAGCCGCTGTTCCTTCCATGCCAAGGCTGGTGCAGGACTTTACCCCAGGCACTGGGCTCTTGTTTTCCTCTGCTAGTTCAACTCCTGGAGCAGGCCTGCTGGCAGGACTTGGTCGCTGGCGAGTCAGGAGCAGGCTGAGCTGGCACATGGATGGCTGAGCACAGGCCCTGGGCAACACCAAAATGCCAGCTGGCCCTCTGGGGAGGCCGGTGGCCTCCCCAGCCCTGCCCTGTGTGAGGTGGCCCTGGTGGGTCTTCAGCAGCTGTATTCCCCACAGTGGAGCCAGGAGAGAGGGAAGGGAAGAATCACCCATGAAGGGTTAACAGTCGCTCCAGCTCGTTGCTCTCAGCCCAGGCCCTGCTGCAGGAGCAGTGTGGAGCAGCCTGCTCCAGTTGGCATCTGTCCCAGAATGCTTTGGAAAAGCACTGGCCTCTGACCCCCAGTACAAACTGAGCCCAGCACGTGGGAGGGAGAAATTACTCCCAGACCTTCAGGCTCCAGGGTTTACAAGCTGCCTGCAATAAAGCAGCCATTTTTTCCGACAGTTATTAAATCTCCCCTTTTAGCTCACTGCAAACCTCTGCCTGTTGCTCCCCTCCCCTGCCCCCAGCCCCACATCATGCTTCTCCTGCTCAAGTCAGAAACACCTCTGAAGGTGAGGCTGGCCTGTTTGCCTCAGGCTGAAGGCTGGGGAGAGCTCCAGCCACTGGTCCGGGAGCAGTGCCCCTCACCCTGCAGCGGCGGGCCCTGTCCCGCTTGGCAGCTGTCCTTGTGTCTGTCTGCCTGCTTCCTGTGTGAGCCAGTGCTGGCAGCAGCGGGCTCCCTGGATGTCTTACTGCAGCAATCCCTCGGAGTATCTTGCACCTGCTCCTCCCACTTGTGGGGTTTGCATCTGCATCTCCATTCTGAGCCCCTGCAGGACTAGTGGGGCACTTCTGACGGACCCCATTTCACTACTGTCTTAGTGTCCATGCTGGGGACCAGGAACCAAAGGGCAGAGGTTTTCTTCTCAGCCTTGCTGATGGCTGGGGCAGCTTTGGGCAGGGCCTTGGTTTTTCTGTGTCCCAGTTCTGCTGTCTTGAAACGGGAATAAGAGCGGGGTTTGTGCTTACCTGTCATCAGCTCCTTAGGTAACTTATTCTGTCTGTGCTCCCTGCAGTGAGTGAGGGATTAATCGCCAGGGAGGCTGGCCAGTTTCTATGGGAGATCACTGTGTGGGAGGCTCACGAGGCTTCTTTCACCAGCTAGTGTTTGTAATGCCTGCTGCAGCTGGAAAGTACCAAGTACTGCTTATTCACATACGATTTTGAGACCATCCAGTTGTGTGGAAATGCCAAGTCGGCGTGGGGCAGTGAGCGCTGCCTGTCTGGTGCCATGCTGAGCATGCCAGGGTGTTGCACTGCTGCAAAGGGCGTGGGGAGCGCGTGTTCGTGTTTGTACAGTGCTTTGGGAACAGAAAGCACTCGTTACAAGTGGCTACCGTGCCATGGGCGCTGTGGGATCCAGATAAATAAAACAGGAGCTGGTATTTCAAAACAACCTTTTTCATGCTCCTCCCACCTCCTGTGCATATTCCTCTGGTGAAGATGGGGAGCTGCCCACAGCACGCAGCCCTAGCCCACAGCTCGAGAGCAGCTGCAGTGGCAGGCAACCCACCCCACAGCTCTCTTCCCAGCAGATATAGGACACTTCAGATACAGCAGGTCACCCTTGCCTTGCCCATGCCGCCCAGCAGGCACCTGCCCGGGCACCCGGATCGCTGTCTCTAACCCTTGGGGTGGCTGGAGGAAACCAGCTCTGAGGGCAGCCTTGGACCCTTAGGCTTTCAGACCCAGTGGTTTGCCAGGAGCCTTAGCAGGAGTCTCACACTGCACTGGCACTGGCAGACCTGTGCTGCGCCTTGCTCTGTGCTGAGCCCCTGGGCTCAATGAGGCAGGGAAGCCGTTTTCCTAAGCACGTCTTGGGCTGGTCTAGGATTTACTCAACACACAAGAAAAAAGCACATTCATCTGAATCCCCTTCTCTCCCCTCTCCGAGGCTTGGTTTTGTTTTTAAATCTGTATGGCAGGCGACCAAACTGGCTGAGTCAGTCAGCTGGCTGGTCACCAGAAGTAAAAATGTGGTTTTGTCCCCTCCCTCATTCTCCTCCTTCCCCCCAGATTTTTTTTCTTCTTCACTTAGCGACAGTTTCATGTATTGACAACAAACCTCTTTCTGCCTCCTTCTCTCTTGGGGCTGGGACAAGTGGAAGCTGGTTTTTATTTTCAGGATCTGTCTAAGGGGAGAAGATGCAGGATGAAGCCTGGCTTTGCCTTCTTGCTTCTGCCCACAGTGATGCTGCCTGGGAGGAAGGAGTGGTGACCACTGCGCTGAGGCCTTTGCAGCCTGATGGTAGCATCTGCTCTCCTATAGACAATTAGATAGAGGGAAGAGAGGTGAAGTGTCTTGCCCAAGGCCAGGCAGGCCAAGCCTGGAGGGATGGGAACCGATAATCAAGTCTCCTTTGGCCACTGACATCCAAAAGCTGTGGCGGCAATGGGCTGGCTTTCAGGGAGCAGGAAGAGATGAGAGGTTCCTGAGTGCTTACCAGTGCTCCTGGATGCCATGGCACAGATGAGGGTGGTTGAAATGCTCCCTGAAGTTGTCTCTTCCACTGACAAGATGGGAACCAACAACAAGAAGATGGGAGCAGGGGTGTTTGGCTGTTCTGCTGGCAGTCTGAATGGGCAGCTGGCTGGGTTTCAGGCACCTCTTACTGTTGGGTTGATCACGACGCCTGTATCCTGAGGGCAGGACCACAAGGGGTAGTTTTCTGCCCTGTGGCCTGTGGTTTGGCCATTGACATCTTTACTCCCTATGCATCCAAATTCTGTAGCCCCACCTGTGGGCAGCCTTGTGACTGTTGCCAGGGTGGAGGGGAGATGGTGGAGGGGGTGAGGCAGGTGTGATGCAAGACTACCTACTCTGCTCCTTGCTTCTGGCAAGCCTATGTCTCAGTCTGAACTGTATGATAGGTCGTGACAGGTTGTATTATCTCACTGTGTCCCAGCTGGTCACTGGGCACCAGAGCCTGTGGCACCTCACAGGAATAAAACTTACTGAGCTGTAAACAAAAGAAGCTCCTCCAAAAGAGGAGTTTTCAGATGCAAATTGGCCGGTTGGCTTCAGAGACAGATTTTCTTAATTTGTATGTTGATTTTTGCTGTTTCAAATGCATACATTGCAGCAAATGCTCCAGCTTGACTCTGGCTTCTGAGTGCTTCAGCAAGGGGGGCTGCATGAGGCTGCCTGCTGTGAGCCACGCGGGGAGCTGAGGATACCTCACTGGTCTGAACTAGTTTGCTGCTTCCTCTGTCATATATAACCACTCAATTGTGGGACATACTTCCAAGGCTTCAAAAGCAGGGAAGGGGAGAAACTGATTTACTGATTTTTGTTTTAGCAGGAAAGCATGCGATGGGCTAAGAAATGTTAAAAGGCAGAATAAATCCTCCACAATATTTTGCTCTGTTGAAATGAAGGGAACTGAAAGGTGCACCAAAGAGGCTTGAGAGCACAGTGGGTAAAGGTACCCACAGGCTCCTGGTGAGACAGCCTCTTTGCTATGTGTCACATGGGGAATACAGGCATGGGGGGAACGATAGCTATGTTACTGTCCAAGAGGTATGTCTGTGCACACGTAGGTTTGCCCCCATCTCTTCTCTGATGGCTGGTGGCCCTGGCTGTACCACAAAGCTGGAGGCAGCCACGAAAGCGTTGCAGTGTGCAGGTGCCTGTGGGTCACACAGGAACTGTGGCGGCAGGACAGAACAGATGAGGAAAAGTGAGAAATGCTGCTGGGATCTGGTGTTTGTTGGCAGAGGTTCTGGGGCTGGAAATGAGTTGAGGGTAACAGATGCTGCACGTTTGCTGAGCAGTAAGGGGAGCTTTGAGGTCAGGAGGATGCTGGGGATGCATCTCCTGCATCCATTTGTGCCTAATCCTCAGCCTGTCATCACTTCTCTTCCCCATCTCTTAAGAGCTTATGCCTGTAGGGTTGAGGAGGTGTGGGAAGAGGAGAGCTCTGTAGCCATACCTGAGTGCGTCTCTCATGGAATAACTGTGTCTGACAGTTTCCTTAAATTTATTTGTGGTCATTCACTCAGCAAATATCCAGGACAGAAGAAGAGCAAGAACAGTTTGGAAGGGAACGTGGTGGCCTGTGGTTTGCTGGCACCTGTGACCGGGTGCTGAAGTGGATACCATTATTTTCCACCAAACGTGGAGCGCAGTGGGGGCCTGAGCTGGTACAGGAACTTTTTGTGTGCAGTGCTTTTGGAAATTGTCTATGTTAGGGATGCTTACTTGATCCTGGTACTTAACCTGTTTGCTTTTGGTTATGCTGGAGAGAAGGAAACAAGAGTTGTCAGTTCCATTTTGTCCTGGTTGGTGTCATTTTCCAACCCTTTCCTGGTTGGATTGCAAACCCGTGGGGATCTTGAAACCCCATTGCTCTTTCTGACAGAAGGGGGTGGGGAAAATAATCCTGAAATGGATCTGCTGTTTAAATCCTTTCCACCTCACGATTGAAACCTCCAATGAACTGCCTGGCCTTCAACCCCCTGTTTACACCCTCTCTGTGCTGCACTCCTCAAAATGCAGGTGCTGCCTTACAGCTGTTTGTGGTGTTCCTCCACCCAACAACATGGTTTTTAAAGTTGGGGGAGGGAAGCAACCCTGAGGGACTACTTAACTTCCACACCTCTTATATTCTGCTCCCCAGGCAGGTGACTGAAGTTTAGCACAGTCTGTTTCTAACCTCATCATCAGAAAAGACGCTTGTAACAAGGTCTGACCCATGGGCAAACTTCTAAACAAACACAAACTCCTGCAGCAAATCAATACTTGGATCAATGGGGTTTTTTTCCTCTGTCAGAAATAGAGTATAGCTTTGTTGACTCAGTCTGCCAAGGCTGTTTCCCAGGACATCTCCCTGCCAAAGCTGAAATGAAGAGCTGGAATTTCAAGCTATTCTCCATTTCCATTGTCACCTGAGTTGAAGGAGTACCTGCATTTTAGGCTTCATTGAAAGTCTTGCTTACAGTTCTTGGAGCTAGATGGCTATCTCCAGTACATCAGAGGGGTGAAAGGCACTGGGCAGCTTGGCAAACTGTGACCAAAATGGTGGTGGTATATACTTTCTGTCCTCTGACCTTAATACCTGTCAGGTTCCCTTTTGAATGCACTCTGGAAAAAGGCAAATGACACTTCAGTAGTGCAACAGTCCAGTACAGTGGCCTTCCACTGGCTCACACCTGCAGGGACAGTCTTGTGAGAGCCCCGCCCAGTGTTTCCCACCAGTGGGCTCTGTGCGTGTGTGCTGGACGAGGAGGCTTAGCACCATGTGTGCCGCATTGTGGCAAGTGTTACCCATCATATCCCCATGGGGGTTAGGGACTGGCAGAAATGGAGCACCTTGGGACAGCTCCATCCTGTACAGCCAGACACTTCTGTGTTTGAGGCTTTGTCTGTAGTTTTACTTGGTTTGGAAGGGAAAATAATTCTTGTGTAAGTAGTTAGAGATGAAAACCTAGCTGCTCTCTGATCCTTGGGCTGTTGTCACTACGTGGAGGATGGACACTGCTTGTTCCCTCCCTGGGGCCATGCATGCACATCACCCTGTGATGTGATGTCAGCAGGGCCAGCAGGCAGGGCTGAGCTTCTTTGTGATGGTCCCCAGTGAATAACAGGTGTTTGAGTATGAGCTGTGTTTGGCGCAGAGCAGGTGGACAGCACTGTGTCCTGAGGATGCTCAGAAGGATGGTCTGCTCCTGGACAATATGTCTAGACTGGGAGCCGACAGCTCATTCCCTCTTTTGTATTTGACCATGAAGATGATTGTTGTCTCCTGAGTTTGCCCATGTGGAGTGAGGCTAATGGGCTTGGCAGTAGGAAGAGTGAATCCACTGATGTCTGTGATATTTGGAAAGAGCTATTAGAGACTCAGAGCCCACTCTGCTCCAAAACTGTCATATCTACAACCTTGCCCTGGCTCTCTCTGTGGAGTGTTTGAGGAAATCCTGCAAGCCCCAGCTGGATGTGAGCAGGATGGTGTGTCCTGGGCCTCATGCAGATCAGGCTTTACTTGCTTTTGCAGTGAGGTTCTGGTGCCCGGAGGTGGGACTGCTGAATTTGCTGAGCCAAGCATTGAACGAGAGAACCAGCATCCTCCCTTCCCTGCTGTGCTGTAGGGTAGGCTCCCTGTCTGGATTATAGTGCCAGGGCCTGGGGATGGCAGGACTTACCAGGACAGGACTTCCCTGATTCATGCTGAGGCCAAGCAGGGCCAGGCTGCAGAAGGAGAGGTGCCTGACTGTGTCCTGCAGCACTGGTGTCCTGCGGAGAAGAAAGCATGGCAGGATTGCCATGACATCCCCCAACAGAGAGGCCTCCACCTTGTCTCACGCCCACGCACTGGTACAGACGCGCACACGCGGACAGAGGCAGGTTCGTACCAGCGTGAACACGCTCGTGCGGATTCCCATGGATCTGCGGTTAAACAGGCACACCCACACCAGCATGGATGCAAACAGACCCCATGCTGGTGCGGGCCTGCTCACTGTCACAGAAGCAGACGCGTTCCTATCTGTATGGCTCCGGGCTTGTGCCGGCACAGGCGCAGGCATACAGGGCATACATGCACTCACAGACACAGCCACGGCACTGGGCTATTTTTGGGAGCACTCCTAAGAATTGTGAGCGTGTTTCAGATGTTAGAGTCTTAGATGGGGGAAAGCTAGAACAGATGGCTGGAGGGTTCAGAGCAGCAGCCCTGCTGAGAAGAGATATTTATAGGCAGCTTTAACCCTTGTGTGGTCTCTGGAGCCAAGTTTAAAGGGACAGTGTCTGGAGCAAACATGGTCAAGCCGAGCAGTGACCTCTGAGGGTGTGCTGTCCTATCTGGTTTCTGTGAGCCAATTATCAGTGTAGTCTGGAAATCCCATTTATACTCTACCTCTTTCTTAAGCACAGGGATGCAGCTTTCCCTAGACCGTGGAGCCTGGTTTCTATAAGCCTCGATGAAACTGGGCTAACTGTGGTTATTATTTGCTGTCCAAGCTGGGGCAGCGGGTACTGTGACTGCCCTGTGCTTGCGTGACCAGCAAAATGAGGACAAAGATTGTTTTGTCCCTCTTGCCCTCATTTTTTCTCTTTTTCTTTTCTTTTCTTTTTTTTTTTTTCCCCTTTCTCTTTTAGCCAGAGGTTACCCAGATTCTTCCTTTTCCTTTTTGGAAGGAGATATTGTGTTTTCTTTCAGGCATGCAGTCTTGTAAAGAGATGCAGATTAAACCCTGCCCTGTCAAAGCCGTCAGATGTTTTTACCCGCCCTCATCTTGGGCCCTCATGCTTGAGCATTTAGGGAAGAGCAAAATCCATCTGTGGGTTGTGCTGCTTTGTTAAACAGAGCTAGCCGCAAAGCGGGGAGCACGGCAGTGGGGTGACAGCTCTATTTGCAGTCCTTTCTTCAAGAGCAGCCAGCCTCCTGTTTGGGGTCTGAAAGAGTGTTTTATTTAAATTGTCTGGCATGTCTTGAAGCAGCCTTCACGGAGCTGAGTACCAGCAATGGGGGAGAGTGATCTGGGGGCACTTCCCTGGACCTGTTGGCCACACTGTTCCTGATACAGGCCAGGATGCCATTGGCCTTCTTGGCCATCTGGGCACACTGCTGGCTCATGTTCAGCTTCCTGTCAATCCAAACTCCCAGGTCCCTTTCTGCCTGGCTGCTCTCCAGCCACTCTGTCCCCAGCCTGTAGCGCTGCAAGGGGTTGTTGTGGCCAAAGTGCAGGACCCGGCACTTGGCCTTGTTGAACCTCATCTCATTGGAATCAGCCCAACTCTCCAGCCTGTCTAGGTCCCTCTGCAGAGCCCTCCTGCCTTCTAGATGATCGACACTCCCTCCCAACTTGGTGTCATCTGCAAATTTGCTGATGGGTCTAGTTGTGAGACGGGGGAAGCAGCTGCACCATTGAGTGGAAAAGGACACATCTCCCTCCCAGATAGGCAGTGGATCCTGTGGCGTTTGAGCTGTGGTGGTTGTGCACAGTGGCACGCACGGCATGCACCTGGGCTGTACCTTTCCTCTGTCAGGACTTAGACTAATCCAGATGTTTGGAGCTGCACTCTGCCTACCGGCTTGTGCCCAGCATGGGAGTCCCAGAGAGGCAGTGCTGAGCAGTACAGAGCTGTTTTCCACTTGTCTTTGCACTGCTGTGCACCTGTGGACCAGCCGGAGTTGCTTGTGATGTTGGAGGTGGCTCATAAGTCAGGCTATTCGGCCAGAGTCAGGTTCTTGGCCAAGCATTTCACGCAGATGCTCAGTGTGTATGCCTCAGTGAGCCGAGTTTGTTGTTGTGTACCCTGATTCCATGCCCGAGGGGGCACGAGGCTCTGCTGGAAAGTCTGGGAGCATGACAGAGTGCTGGCCTTGCCTCAGTGTGGGACTTTC
Organism: Lepidothrix coronata; assembly: GCF_001604755.1. Taxonomy (NCBI): domain Eukaryota; kingdom Metazoa; phylum Chordata; class Aves; order Passeriformes; family Pipridae; genus Lepidothrix; species Lepidothrix coronata. The sequence continues at coordinate 256,962 of NW_016690207.1, read as the reverse complement.
CAGTGGTGCTGCCACTTCGCCAGGGGTCAGGTCTGTGCCTTGAGGGTGTGAATTCAGAGCATCCCCAAGTTTTCTTTACACTGATGTGCTGGGCCTGGGAGATGCAAATCTGTAGAGAGTGGAAGTATGTTGGAGCTACTTGCTTCCTTGCTTATTCCCACACTTTCAGACTTGGAAAACAGTCGCTGTTGTTGTGCCCCCCTCCCCCCCAAGCTGTGCTCTCACTTCTCACCTGTGTGTCATGTGGAGGAGTTCTGAGTTTCCCAGAAGCTCTAGGTCACAGGTCATCACTTGCATTGAAATGTGACTTTGGGGTGAGAAAAACCTAGTTTCTAGTGCTGCAGCCCCCCCAGCACATCCTGGAAGCACAGCTGATCCTGCTGGAGACCCAGGTGCAGTGCTGGCAGCACTCAGCAGCCGGCTCACAGTCTGGTCTGCTGCATGCTGGTGTCAGCTGGCAGCTTAGTGCTGGTGGCTGTCTGACTGCATTTTGTACCCAGACAAATTGGTAGGAGTGAAGTTGCTCTCAGCAGGGCCACTGGGCATGCTGTCGTGGTGTTCCTGTGGCTGGGCTGGTCCTGTGTTCTTCCAGGGCCCACAGGAAAGGCCAGGAGCCACCGCTCTCCTCCTACCTGAGAAGGCAGAGAGAGAGCCTGGCAGTAACAACGAACCCAGTTGGGCAACTGCCAGTCCTGGGATCTGCCCACACTTGCCTGGCCTCCCACAATGGCTCCATTGTTCCTTAGAGGGCAAGGAGGAGGCTGCCTTCGGCTCCCTGGGCATCGTTAACCCTCTGCCTGCCAGGAGCAGGCTGTAGGGCAGGCATACATTACAGAATCACAGAATATTTGGAGTTGGAAGGGATCATCAAGTCTAGCTCTTAAGTGAATAACACCAACACAGCCTTGGTGTTATTAGCACCGTGTTCTAACCAACTGAGCTTGTCTCAGGTCTTTGAGGCAGGAGGTCCCTCTTCTCTTGAGTGCAAGGAGGGGAGCTGCAGGGGAGCACCAGCCTGTCTCTGCCAGCTGCCTCCAAACCTGCCGCTTGCTGCTGTTTTGAGGACAGCCAGCATGTGCCTGTGGTGAAGGCGTACACCCGAGAGGCAGGGCCCTGCTGAGCCTTGATTTCCTCTGACAAGGCATAGGGAGGCTCTCTGCCTTCTTCCAGGCTTCTTTTTGCTGTGACCTTGCCTTGGGAACAGCCCTCGTTCCAGCAGGTCGTTGGTGGCTGGGTTGCTCTTGCCCTGATGTGCATGCCAGAGCAGGACATGTCTTTAGGAATGGGATGTTTGGGGTTTTGGGGGGCTAATTCCAATGGCTGAGGTATCCGTGTGGAAGCTGTTTAAAGCAATTCCAGGCTGATCAAAGTGCCTTCTTCCTTCCTGTCCCGTAATGTGATCTCAGGCAAACGAGCTGCTCGGGGTCTGCTGTGGCTTCTGGTTCCTATGGTGGAGACACAGCCTTGGAGGGCACAGACATGCCTCCCTGCAGGTGCAGGCTCGGAGCCAGAGTGCAGTGTCCATGTGCCAAAGAGGACAACAAGTACCCTGTTGCTGGCCAAAGGAGCTGGACACCCATGTCCTGCTCTGCTTGCCAGCTCTGCATTGCCTGTCTTTTGATAGCAGTGATGCTTCTCCACAGCTTTCTGGTGTGTATGCTTCCCTGTCAGCTGATTCCAGGCGTTACAGGGCTCCCTCAGCACCCCTGCTCTGTCACAGACTTCCTCTCCAGAATCTGTGGGATGATGGAGAGGAAAAGCTGTTTGGCCAGCATGCCAAGACTCTGTATGGGAAAGTTTCTAGATGTTGGTGTTCAGGGATATTGACCCTGGCATGTCTCATGCCAGCTCAGAGACTGGAGAATGGCTTGGTAATCCAGACAGCCAAGGATTTAGAAACCTAATAGACACTGTGTGAAAGTCACCAATTAGTTCTTCTGCACATCCTGACGCCAAATTGCTTATATTATAGCCTAAACAGCTACCCTGCTTCCAAAAGATCTGTTATCTCCTCTTCTCCCACTCAGTAGCCTTGGCACTCTTCTCCTGTCATTTGTATCCTTGTCTCTAGTTGATGCAATAACTTTTCAATAGGTTCAGTTTCTTAAATAAGAGTATAACTGGAGTTGACTGAGGAGGGCCAGGGGCTGAGTTGGGAGCACTTGTGATTGTACCCAGTGATTTTACCTAGTGCAAACTGCTTCAGAGCTTGATCTGGCCGAGTCTGGGCACCTGGGCTCTGGCCGCAAGGACCACTGCAAACCCCAAAGCTTCCTGAGAGCCTCAGAAGCCCTTGCCTACTTGGCCAGTTGTAAGTTAACAAGACCTGTCTCTCCTGGTGGGTCAGAAGGGCTCTCTGTGAGCAGCCCCAGGACAGGCTGCCTTTGGGCCCTCTCCCCATCTGTGGGTGTACATCTGCTGCTACACAGGAGGCTTGTTGCCTGACCCAGAGGGCTGCAGTTAGTGAAACGGGATGATTTCTGGCTCTTTCTGCCTGTTTCCCGTTGGGTGGTTGGAGGCCTGGGTCAGGGTTAGCGCGTTGTGTCTCTGGAGGAGCTCGATATGCTGTGGGAGTGTTTGTGGAAGGGCAGAGTAGCCCCTGGGACTTGGAGGTCTGTGGGGAAGGCTGTGCTTCTTTGCACCCCTCAAGTGGCAGAAGCTGGGGAATTTCAGCTTTAGGTGCAGTGGAGGCTTCTGGGGGTGAAGGTGAAGTGTGGGGAGGGGGTAGAGCACTGCTCTCTTGGGGTGCACAGTGGGGCAACCTCTCTCCAGATCAGTGCTAGCCCAGACTGATGGTAAAGCCAGATGGGGAGCAGTGGCTCCCCTCTCCTCAAGGTCTCTCCCTTCCTTTCTAGCCCAGCACTGGAGTCCTAGTACTGCCCACAGGCAGCTGCCACCACTCAGCAGCAAGATCTCTGCTGCCCGTGCCAATCCACTCTGCACTGGGGAAGGTGAAAGGTTTCCCAGGGTGGAATTTCCTGCGAGGCAGTTGCACAGCCGCTTCCCCTCTGACCTTACACCCCATGTGCCTTAGTCACGATGGCATGCAAATACGAGGCAACGGGGTGGGGGCTGGAGGGAGCTGCTGGGAAAAGGAAGTGACCTAAGCTGGGGTTTAAATATAGAGCCCAGGCTCTGCTGCTGCCGGGCTTGGTATTTATAATCCTGGAGGAGTGCTCGGTGGTTCTCTGCGTCTCTTCTGCAATCTGGGCTGGCAGAGGGCAGTGTGGGGGGCAAGGTGTTGTGGCAACCAGCCTTGCCTCCTCCTCTTCCCCTCATTTCTCTGTCAGCTCCCTCTCCCCAGGTGTGCTGGGGTACATACATGTGTGTGCTCAGTTGCACAGATGTGGTGCTGCAATCCAGGCAGTTTGCAGGTCTGCAGGTGCTCCAACCTCTTCTTTTTGTGCAGGTGTGTCCTTTGTATGTTGCATTTAGTGCCAGGACTGGGTGGAGGAAAGGAGTCCAACTCTTCTCCAACTCTCTGTCCTGAGCCTCCTCAAAGGCAAACCAGGTTGTTGCACTGCTGGCATGCACCATGTGGTGCAGCTGGGGTACATGGTGCTGAGAGGTGGTAGGGATGTCCCTTCCACAAGGGTTTCCTGCTGGGACCCTGTCTGCAAAGACGGTGCCCTTCTTCAGGCTGGAAAGTCACCTGAGCTTGCTCAAAGGAGAGCTAGTGTTTTGTGGAAATTTTCTGCAAGGTAGTATGGGATGCCTAGCCCTTCTTTCAGTGTGCAACAGACATCTCTGTGCTGCCTTTATCTGAGAAAGTGGAGTAAGCATCTGCTACAGGCACATGGTGCGTGGCTCTGCTTCCCCAGTAGAACTCTCTGCACTCCGTGGAGGCCCCGGTGTGAGGGCTGGGGTGCCAAGGAAGCCTGGGGTCCAAGAGTGCCTCTGTGCTGATGGGAGGTGCAGCAAGTTGGCCCGTACTCAGCCCTGGCCAGGCTGTGCATCCCTGGGTGACAATGACACCTAGTGGCCTCAGGCCCAGAGGTGGGGCACCCCAGAAAATCTCCTGGTGCTTCTGGACAGCCGGCATGAAGCTGGAACAGCCATGGGCAGCAGACCCTGGGGTGCTCAGGAACCCTTGCGTCTCTGGCTTGTAGACAGTGGGCAGGGAAGGGACCCAGTGTGATGGCCCTGCTGACAATGGCTAGTCTGTCACAGAGCCCTGCAGAGAGACTTTCTGCTAAAAATAATAGCAGAAACTGTTGTGTTAAAGCTTGGAAGCTCCTTGTGAAGCTCTGGCATTGCTGAGTTCCAGTCCTGCACGCTGCTCGCATCTCATGAACTTCTTTTGCTGTTGCCAAAGGATCCTAAAGCAGGTACTGAATCCTAGATGCAGCTGAAAGACTGTCCTGATAGGCTCAACCGCATCAGCTATTTACCTGACACGTGTGACCCTCAGCAAGACATGTCTCCCTTGTGATTCTTTTGGGAAATTTGTGGTTTCAAGGTCTCAGCTGTGAGCCCTGCTGCTCAGGAGAGCTGGTGTAGCAGAGAGCAGTGTGAGGCACAGCTCACCAGCAAGGCTTTTTAGCACTACTCATCCAATCCCAGTAGCTTTAGTGCACAAACACAGTGAGAATGGCGTGAGGAAGTCTCTTCATCCCATGCAGCAACTGCCCAAGGAGGTCTGTGCTGTGGCCTTGTGTTGCAGCCTGTGGTGATATCTGCCAGAAGGGTTTTTACAGGGAAACTGCTCCCTTCATATACAGATGAACTTGTCTTTGTGAATCCCAGCACAGCTGAAGGCTGTGTGGGGGTGTCCAGCTGTCACAGCAGCCCATGTTCCTGACCAGATTTCACATACTGCAGGATGAGATCCTGCCTTGGAGGAAACTGAAGCTTCCTGAGCAGCAGCAGTACCTTTGGAAGAGACTTCTGGCTTTGCTCCCTGACCTACTAGATGCTGTTCCCCAGTGTGCAGGTGGCTGTGCTGCCCCGCATGTGGGCACCTGCAGCTTCCTGCACGTCCCATACTGACCTGTCCCCAGCAAGTCCCATGAGCCGGTGTATGAAATAATTCCTCGTTATCATCTCAATAGAGCCACATGCGACTGTCGAGTAATGTCTGGCACATGCAGGGTTTCTGTAGGGAGTGTGCCAGTTGGACTGGGAAGCTAGAAAGATCTGCAAATGTGGTGTTAGACCTGGAGACTCCCTGAGCACAGGACAGGAAGCCAGGCTCTGGCTGGGGCTGCAGTAAGGAGGGGAGGAGTGGGAGAAGCTGTTGAACTGGGGATAAGGAAGGGCTAGGAAAAGATCTTCTAACACCGATGGGCTAAAGCTATGACAGGAGGAACGTAGTAGGGTGCCGGACAGAAAGCAAATGGCATTCCCAATTCACCTCA
>NW_016690207.1:207660-251510 GCF_001604755.1 Lepidothrix coronata | reverse complement strand
TCTCTGAGCCTCAGCTTCCACCCGTGTTACATGGGATGTCTGTCCCTAGGTGGTAAGGAACGTGAATCTGAGGTTTTGTCCTACTAAAGACCTTTGAGACTTGTGGCCAAGCAGCCCCACAGAAATGCATCATTCCTGAGACAGCTCCAAATGGCAGGAGATCAGCAGGGCCTGCCAAAATGACTCTGAAAACTGCTAGGATTCAACAGAACATTAGATTCTCTCTGCAGGTCTTTTAGAACCCTCCCATACACCTGGCAAGGGTACCACCTTATCTGCTATTTAAAATGGCGTGAGAAGGATCCAAGAAATGAACAGAAGTGAGAATGGGCTTCTCCAGGCTATCAGTCTGATGTATAAGAGCAAGACAATTTCATGACATTTTGAAAACATGTTGGCAGAGCCTTGCCCAGTGGAACTCCCTGCCTTCCAATGTCTCTAAGTCCAGCTGGCCAAAGCAAAGGTCAAATGAGAACGCCTTTAGCAGTAGCAGCCTGGTTTAAGGCTGTTCTCATTGGGGATGAACACACTCAGGCAAATGTTCTGTACTGGGCTCCAGGAGACGATCCTGCAGTCATTGGTCACTAAACAGTGTGAGATCTTGGAGCTGTGCTGGTTGGGCTCGATTGGGTTTCAGGCTCATCTGGCTGTTCAAGCCCATTGCTGCCTCTTGGCTGGAGCTGGCTGGCTGACAGCAGTGCTGTTTTGCTACTGGTTTTGAGGGTTTGTTTCTCACTGGAACAGACTCAAAACCTCTTGAATGGTCTTGCGAAAAGGATTGTTTTGGAACAACCATTTTTGCATGAAAAAGGTCAAGTTTCTGATTCTGGTCTTCTCTCAAAATCGGAAATGATCCAAGGGTCTCAGACTTCAGAAATCTTGCTTCTAGAAAGTTTGTGGTAGTCTTCCCCTCCATGAAATACGCTGATTTTACTGACATAGTATGGTTTTCTTTTTAAGGTGTTCAACCCTTCTGCTCTTAACCCTGGGAGGACTGGTGTGGGTCTTGTGCCCGCTATCTCATCCAGACTTGGAGTGAGTTGTATTTCAGGAGGGGTCAGTGGGTCTTTGGGGTCTCTCCTGGTGTTCTCTGCCTAATGCCTTTCTTCAAGAAGCTCTTGAGCTTGCTTAGGACCCCTCATTGCCAAAGCCAAGGTATTCAACGTGAGTTTGTGGTGGTGTCCACAGGAGGTTTTGGATTGGGCTTGTCAGGATTGCAGCTTGTGGTTGGAGGATTTTTGTGGTTGTTTATCAGCATAGGTGATGTGCTTAGAGGGTGTTTGCAGTGGCAACCAGGTCTTGTTACTTCCTGGACAGACTGACAGAGAGGAGTTGGGCAACTTTCTGTGCATTGCATCACCTTGTCATGACCTGTCTTGTATGTTGGGTGTTGGTGAGCCAGGCACATTGGGTTGTTGGGCACGCACAGCTCAGGAGGCTGGGGTTCTGGTGTCTGCCCTGCATGCATAACCTGGTAGTCATCTGGGTTTCACAAGAGCTCTTCCCAGCATCCAATAGGAGGGAGGTGTGGTGAAGAGCCTTCCTTTTTGACTCCATTTTCCTGGCTTCCTCTCTCACCCTTTCTTCCAAGAGGGATAGCACGGCAGCAATGCCAGCCAGCTCCCAGCTGTGGAAGCTGCAGGGCTGGCAGCAGGCTCAGGCTCTGCATTCTTTGCGGCAGTGTTGGGAATCTGTGTTATCAGAGGGAGCAGGAGCATGATTCACCAGAAAGTCCTCTGGGGAGGCAGTGGGGTTTCAGGTTTCTTGAACTATCAGCTAGCAATTCCCGGACTGTGAATATGTCAGCTCAGTCTCTCCTGCCTGGAGCTCCTTCGTGCTCTCCCTCTGCTGCTGTTCAGACCGTACTGACGGAGGCTTACTGAAAGCAGTTTTTGTTGTTTTGGTTCGAGGTTTCTTGTCTGCTAAGGTCCCAGTCTTTGATTTAAAACTGTGGCTTTTCAGATGTACCAGGCGCAAACACTCTCTGCATTTAGATGTAGCCCTTCATTCAACAGATACTTACTGTACCTTGTAAGCCTCCCTCCCTGCATGAGGTAGGCTGGGTTATCTCCCCGTGTAATGATGGGGGAATCAAGGCACCCAGAAACAAGACATCTTGCTCAGGGTCACGAGTGCAATTGGTGGCAGCCGGGAGCAGAACCCAAGAGTCTCAGCTCCTTGCTTTAACCACTGGGAATTAAGTTTGCTATTGTCTTCAAAACTACTGGGCTGGAATGGGTGTGTTGCTAAACTGCAGAGGAAGACAGATTTCTGTGCAATCTTCTTTTTGTCATGTTCTTTTCAAGATGTTTTGGATTGTTTGTCTCCTGGTGTCAGTGTATCTACTTTCTAAGTAATTATCTTCTGTGGCCCAGATGTGTGGCATGCCTGCTGAAATCTAGTTTAAATCTAGTGTGGAAGGAGTATGTGGAAGGAGCTTACAGCAATCGAGATGCCTATCGTCATGCTGCAGTCAGACAGATGAGAGGCTGGGGTGGATCCCCACTATGCATCTGCAACAGATCCAACTGTTGCTGCTCCCAAAAGCAGAGCAGAATCCGCAGGCAGCTGCTTCTGGCATTTGTCCCACTAGGAATTGCGAGAAGAGTGTGGTCCCTTTGAGTGGAGACTAGAAGAGAAGGGCTTTCCAAGGTTTAGCCAGGGCCCTCTGTCAGCCCAGGGTGGCTTTCCATCCTGCCTCAGGCAAGATTTTGAATGTCTTCCCTGGAGCACCAGGCTAGTCCAAAATGAAGGAAGAAGATAAATGTCCCAAAAATGTAATGTTTTGGAGGGACCTCCCAGCCAGTGAGGCTCATCCATGCTGCAGGCAGCACCTGAAGGTTTCATCCTGGTGGCTGCCAGGTCCTCCTTGATCGAGATGTGTGTTCCCTGCAGTGTCATTTGAGAACCAGAGGGACAGGGGGTGCATTTCTGGACTCTGCAGGCCTGGGCTTTGCAGGGCCCTGGGCTTCTTTCTCTCTGCTCATGCTATGCTGTACTAGGGTTGTGCTGCAGTGCTGCTGAGCACTCACATTTTCGGTGAAGCACTTTGGGATTTGTTTCAAACACAATATTGTACCTGTGCAGATTTGCCATAGGCAGATCTGGATCTCTCAGCCTACCATCGAAAAAGGAGCACTTCCTCAGCGGGTTTAGTGGCACCGTTGAGTCAGTGGGTTTGTGACCCTCGGGACTGTGGTGCAGCATGTTGCAGGGAGTGCGAGTGCGGCACGGGAGGGGGGGGGGGCCTCTGGGCCACCAGTAGCAGGAGTTTGCTGCAGGGCTTGCTTTCTGGAATGCTGTCTGGCAGCAGCCTCTTCCAGCAGGGCTGAAGGCTCCCTGCGGCTGGCCAGCCAGTGGCTGCGGGCAGCGTGTGTGCTTAACGCTGCAGCTTGTGCCATATGGACCTTCTCCTCCTCCCCGCTTGCCCTCTCCATGTCTCCTTCCCTCCTCGGCTCCCCTCCCCCTGCGAGCGGTTTGACAGAGCAATTGGGCAGGCACTGGGACGGCAGCTCTGACATAAATCTCTCCTGGTGTGGAATGAGGGGTATAAATATCCAGAGAGTGATGTGATCTTTCCAGCTGCTATTAATAGGTCCCTAGAGAACAAGAGCGAGCAAGCGAGACTGGCTGACACTTAAAGGGCTAGCAACTCCCTTATGTGCTGTGAAAATTAATCAGTGCTGTGGCTCACCATCTTCCTCCAGGCTAGAGCAGAGCCCTTGTCGAGGTGCGTGGGGAGGAGGCGGAGGAAAAGGAGGAGGGAGTGACTCGCTAGTTAGGAAGTGGTGATAGGCCAAGCTGTGCACGAAGGATCCCACTAACTAAGGAGGAATGCCTGGGCGGGCTGTGCCTCAGCGCTGGTTGCTGTTTGCGCAACGTGCCAGCAGCCCCCGGCTCAGCTCGCAGGGAGGCAGGTGCTGAGAAGACCCTTTTTCAGGCAGAGAACTCGCTGGTGGTGGATGGCAAGCTGCAGCCTGCGCCTTGTGGCGATTGCAGCCTTTCAGGGATTACGGGTTTGCCAAGTGTGCTTCCCTCTTTGCTTGCATTGCAAGGGTGCGGTGGTTTGCCCTGGCAGAGTGAGCACTTGGCTTTTGCTGATGGTGTCTCCAGGCTTGCCTTTGGCAAGCCAGGAGCAGCGTGCTGAGCTCTCGCGGTGCTATTTAGAGATGTGGGGTTTGGTCCAGAGCCGGTGCTTCCTGTCCCTGGGTGGCAGAAGAAATCTGTGCGCAGCATCTGGCCTGCATGGTCCAGATGGGAGGAGCAGACCCTGAGCCCAGTAACACCCTTTCCTGTGTGCTGGGAAATTTCTCTGCCTGTGCACAGGAAAGGTTCTTGAGTGCACTGTGGGGGTGTCATGCAAAGCATATAGCGGATGTGAGCAAACAGAGAGCAATACCTCAGCTTCCATGAACACGTGGTTTACTCTCCCTCCCTCCTAGTTCCCAGGAAGTAAAAAAGACTGTGACAGGGTTAGGATTAGGGTGCAGTTACCAGAGTTGTGTGTTAAACCAAGGGTTGGTAGTGGCCTTCCAGAATACATGATGTGATGTGGAGCCACATCCCAGTCATCTCTAATGCCTGTGCAGAGCTCCAAGGGGAATATTCCTAGTGCAAGCCCAAGAGACTCTGCCAAGGCAGCTAGATCCTGCAAGGAGGGCTGTTGCAGCATTGCTTATCTGCATGCATGTCTCCCAGCCCAGAAGCCTCCGTGCTCTGCCCTAACATCCTCTTCTCTGCCAGGCTCTGCTTCAGCTTGCAGGGCTATTCAGAAAGCTGGTCTGGGTCTGGAGCAGGAGAGCCTCACCCTGCTATCCCGGCAGGCCTGTGGCACATTGCATCATCCTGCTGGGCTGGAAGTTCCCGCTGAAGTGGGCGTTCTGTCACCCAGGGCCTTGGAGAAGGAGCTGGAATGGTCCCTCAGGCCCCTGGGAGAGGCAGGGATACCTCTTGTCTGATGAGTGCCTGCACACCCTGGCTCTGCCCTTGCCTTGCAGCCCACTGCCACCTTCTCAGTTGCCTTAACCTCCTTCATCCCCTGCTCCATCCCAGTTTTCTTTTTATAGGCTTGCGTCAAGACCATTTTCTGTCTGCTCTGTTGTGTCCTTTGTGTTTTGCAAGGCAGAGGAAATTTATTTAGCAGCAGAAGGGGTCTGTGAAACCAGTAGGGTACTAGATTGCTGTTCAGGGTCACAAAGTTGTCTGAGCTCTGGGAACATGTGCAAATTAGCTGCGAGGATCCTTCACTTGCTAAAGGGCCAGGTTGGCATGGAGCACCCATTTTTCATTGTGGCCTTGGAAATGAGGGCTCTTGTGTCCATGCCTGTGCCTTGAAATGCTGGCAAGTCTGCCATGCCTGATGGGAGTTTACAGCTAGTCAGCATGTCACTAACTGTGGAGCAGGATCCATTGCTCAAAGGGGCCAGCGGTCGTTCCTGACATGAGAAGCTCTGGGTTGTGCCTTGCCATGGGCTTTGTCTGGCCCTGCAACCAAGCAGCAGCCCCAGGGCCCTGATCCTGGACTGTGCCCCCAGCAGCTGCACCCGTGTGAGGGGCATTGTGGTGACTCACTGCCCTTTTCTCTTGCAGGTTTCTGACTGAAGGGCCTGGGAGCTCCCTCCACTGGTGCTGTGGGAAGCTTTAGCCAAGCCAATGCACCCTGACAACAAACTGCCCAGCCATGGCAAGGCAGGCAGCAGCGGTGCCCTGGCCCAGCACCACAATGTGAGCCAAGCACCCACGTGTAACCTGGGCTCGAAGGGTGTGGGGGCAGGCAGCCATGGCAGTAAGGCCACTCAGATCTCCCCTGGCAACTCTGGACTGAAAAACAGCCAGAACACTGTCCCAAACTTCAGCTCCTTGAAGGGCAAGGTGAAACGGGAGCGAAGCATCTCAGTGGACTCTGGAGAACAGCGAGAAGTCAGCACCCCATCACAGGACACAGAATCAAAAGGTAACACTCTCCTAAACCTTTCCTCAGCATGTCGTCCCCTCAGTTGCTCCAGGCATCCTGGCAGGACTTGGGATGGGAACATTTTGAGTTTCTGTGCTCTCTTCTGTCCATGTCCTGCTACCTGTGTGACTTTGCATCACTGCTTGTCACATTCACAGTTTTGGGACCAGAGTAGCTGAGCATTCATTAGCTTTGCATTTCACTCCCTAAACTCTTTATTACACCCAGAATCTTGGACTGATTTTCATGGGCTATTGAGGCCAGCTAAGCAACAGTGTGGTTCACTGAAACTGCCTCTGCTTTGCACTGTGTAGACTTTCAACTTGAGATTCAGTTGAGTTGTTTTCTGTCTCCTTGCTGTTGGCAGAGAGCTGCCTTTGTGGTGTTCTTGCAGCTGCCCAACAACTCGGTCATGGTTAGCAAGGAGGTGCTGTGAGGGTCACTGTCTGAACAGTTCTGTGGTTTTGTCAGCGATGGATGACTCTTGTGCTACAGCATGTGGCTTCTGGAAAAGGGCTGAGTCAGTGCTTCTAAGCCCTTTGGCTTTCCTGTCCTTGCCAGCCTTCCCCATAGCCTCTTGCATTCCACCAAGCTCTGTGCTCAATGGCTCCATGGGACGCTTGAGCATCTCTTGGGTGGTGGGAGGAGAAATCCCAGTGGTGCCCTTGGTTCCAACGGAGACTCAAACCCAGTCCCCAGACGCAGAGGTGCTGTTATGGCTTATGTCCCTAAGCATTTGCTTTCACAGCCAGAGCTGTGTTGCCTGACTGGCTTAGGCCAGAGCCATGCCTTGGTAGAATGAGTAGACGGTACCTGGAGTTGCAGGGGTAAGTGTACACCACTGATCAAAAGCATTTGTAGCTTTATCCAAGAACTGTTTCGTAGCCCACACTTCCACAAGAAAATTATTTAAATGGCTTGGTCAGAAATGCTCAAATCTCCTATGTTCGTAATGCACTGATAGATCATGTGAATATGGCCTGGAAACCACTAGATGATGTAAAAAAAGGAGGGCAAAAAATGTTATATTAGTTAAAGCATGGGACTGGAAGTTATCCATCCTGTGTCTGGTTGCTGTCCCTGAGTCCCTCAGTGCCTTTAAGGCAAGCCACTTCCTCTCTGAGCTGCATCAGTCCCATCTGAGAAATGGAGGGAGCACATGAGTTTACAGAGGGCATGAAGGCCCCTGCCCGATTGATATCAGCAAAGGGCAGAGTCTGTCTCTTGTTCCTACAAAGGATGCGAATGCACTATTCCATTCTATATTCAGGTTTTGATTGCTAAATCACAGACCCTTTAAATTTATGGTTAATGCCCAAAGCTCTCCTATTTCGAACAGCAGGTGGACACGTCCTGTGTTCGCAGATTCTTTTCAGGCAGTAAGAAATACACCTCATTCTGAAACTCTGGCTCTCACACTGGAGTCCCACTAGATCTGGCTGCAAAGACAAGAAGCCCAGACTGAGCAGATGCTTCAGGTTCTTAAGCAGCACTGGGCAGATGTTGATGTAAGGCTTCTTGCCCAGTGCATCCCTGTTGGGTCAGCACTGCCAGCATGCAGCTGGGCAGGACCCCAGTCTTCCCAGTCCCTGCCAGGTCTCCTCAGCACCTCTGATGGCTCTGTCGCTTTGCAGGCGAGGTGGCTCCCCGTAGCAAGCGACGGTGCGTGCTGGAAAGGAAACAGCCATACAGCGGCGATGAGTGGTGCTCTGGGCCAGACAGCGAAGAAGACGACAAGCCCATCAGCAATGCACACAGTGAGTGACTGCCTCCTTACCAGTTCACAAGCTTGAATAAAGCTAGATCCTTCCTGCAGCTCAGCAGGGCTGGTGACACTGGTACCTTTTTGCCTGTGTGTGGTGAGGGGGGGGCATTGCAGTTGGTGCTCCTTGCGCTGTGAGAATTTTTTTTTTTTGCCATGTAGTGAGATGTGGGACCTCACTTTGTGAAGCATCTTTGTGAAGATGCTACTGAGATGCTGGAGGAAAAGGCATTGAGGTTCAATGTCCCTGCTGTATGTTGCTCTGGCCACACTATCAGCAGAATTGCCATCTTGAAAGTGTGCCCAGCTTAACTCTGGTCGGGCATGCCCACCCTGGTCAGAGTGGCAGCCAGACTGCAACACACATTGCCCTTGTTGCAGCAGCTAAGTCTGTGCCAGGCCATCTACCCGGCTCTCCACAGATATGTTGTAAAGGCAGCTGAGTCTGAAGAGCCTCTTGGGGTCTTGACAGTGGTTCAGGCAGGGCTGAGCTGGCCAAGGTGTGCACTGCTTTGGGCAATGAACTGTAGGTATCTCCTGTTTTCCAGAAGCATAGATGTTCTTTGACATTTTGTATCTACTATTCAGTTTACTTCCTTCTGTGGGGCCCCAGGAGATACCCATGTCCTCTGATGGAGAACATGAATGTGTAGGAAAGCAAGGAGAGCTGCCAGCGCACCGTCACCATCCCCTCCATAATGTTCCCTTGTGCTTCTCAGCACACTCCACAGCCCGTGTGGGAAGGGATAGTTCCACTTCCCTTGTCACAGCCTGCTCCCAGGTCTGCGTGGCGGGAGTGGGCCACGGTGGGGCTGCCCGGGGGCAGGGGCTGGAAGTGTCCCCGCACCAGGTTCCCAGCGACGTCTCGTGTGTGGATGCTGCAGTGGCAGGGTCGGGCTGCAGGAGCGGCTGCGGTGGGGAGAGGCAGCTGGAGGGGAGCAGGGAGCCAGTTGCGTTGAGGGGCGAAGGGAGAGGAAGGCAGGGCATGCCCCTGGTAATTGCAATGCTTATTAATATTAATTGCGGGTCTCCTGCGATAGCGGCTGGCGATGGACGCGCGCCGGGCGGGCCGGGGCCGCCCCCTGCCGGCGGCTCGTCCCGGCGCTCCCGTGCTCTCCTCTGCTCCCGCAGGCTGTAATGTAGCAGATCCTGCGATGTCCACGGCCCCACAGCTTGGCCCAGGGTCCAACCCGCTGCCGAACCTGAGCGAGAGCAGCGCTTCCGGCGTGCCCCATGGTGCTGCCCCCGGCTTGCGGTCAGAGGCTGTGGGAGGCGGAGGCAGCGGAGCAGGGAAGCAGCCGTCACAGTTCGTTTACGTCTTTACAACGCACCTTGCTAACACGTAAGCGGTAAACTCCGTCCGTCCCGGCAGGCCTTGTCACACCTGTCCGCTGCACACGGCAGTGGAGTGCAGAAGAGCTGGAGAGACCTGTGTCTCTCTGATTGCACAGAGTGGGAACCCCCTGAGGTTCATGAGGTTTACTGGCAGCCACCACGGGTGGGCGAACTTGGACTTAGATGCCCACTTCCTCCTGGCGATGCCTGGCACTGCACTCTGCTGTAGAGCACATCTAGTCAGCATCCAAGGAACGATTCACCCAAAGCAGTGCAGGCTGCTGGGCTGATTCAGAAGTATCTGAGGGGTGGGTGTCTCTGGGAGTGTCATGTAACCCTTGGGTGTTCTCCACACAATTCCTCCCTTCTGTCCTGCATTGTCTCAGCCACAGGGTCATAGCAGTGTAGTTAGTTTAGTCTGTTTAACTTAGTCTGTTTAGTTTTAGAGCTCTGCTGTACCACAGGTCTGGTGTGGAAGATCCCAGAGCGTCTGGGTGACAGCCACCTTAGGGCAGCAGGCAGAAGGCAAAGCCTGTCACAGGACATGGGAAGAGGGAAACTTCAGGGCAAGTGATCGTCAGTTGGAGATCCTCAGGGGACATGTGCAGGACAGGTGGGAAGGCTCTGAGAACATTCACTCTTCTCAGTGACCTCCAGAGATTTCCCTCTTTCTGCAGGACTGAAGAGCGGAGGTGGCAGCTGGGGATGGGTAGGATGGGGCACAGTGCCTGTTCTCAAGCAATTTGTGCTCTCTCCCCAGAGCTGCAGAAGCTGTCCTGCAGGGCCGAGCTGACTCCATTCTGGCCTACCATCAGCAGAATGTCCCACGGGCAAAGCTAGACCAGGTATACCAGCTATGAACCAAATGCTCCAGTTGGCATGTGCTGCCAACTGCTACCCTCCCCCAGCCCCTGGCTCAGTTGTGAAAGAAGGGGTTGCCAGAATGCCCTTTTAGTGGCGTGGGATGCTTTGCTGCGGAAACTCTTTGGCACAACCCTTGCTGTTGTCATCTGTGAAAAGTTTGGGATGGGGCATGGCCTGTGGCCCCACAGCCATGCCCACAGCTTGTGCATTCCCAGGGCATGTAGTAGGGCCTACATCTTTCCTGTAAGGAATGAAGATGAACTGCCATGAGGCAACTTTTCGGGACAGAGAGGTCTCCTGCAGGGTGCAGGGAAGAATACCTCTCTAGGGTTTTTACTTCTCAAGTTTCTTCCCCTTTTCTCTGCTAGGCACCTGCTCCTAAAGTGCTGGGGGTTGCTGAGCCACTTCCGATTAACCCTCCTGCTGCCAACACTCCACAGTCCCAGCCACCAGCCCCTCAAGCAAGTCAGCCACAGCCGCAGCCTCCCCCACCGCAGCCTCCACCCCCCACACCTCAGACCATCAGTCAGACACCTTTGCCTGCACCTCAGGAAGGGACAAGTGAAGATGTCCGGAGAGATCTGACTCCCAGCTCTTTGGGGAACAACAACAGCAGCAACCAGCCTGGAAACAACCACCCAAATACACCCACTGCGTCTGCCAGCGCCATGCAGCCTGGGCAAGTGGACTCCTCTGCCGCCCCCAGCTCTAGCCTTCTTGGAGAGGGTCCGGGTCCAGGGATGCCAGGGCAGGCAGGCCTGGGCCCCAGGAACGCCATGAACTCGGAAGGGCTCTCAAAGGAGCAGCTGGAGCACCGAGAGCGCTCTCTGCAGACCTTGCGGGACATTGAGCGTCTGCTGCTGCGCAGTGGGGAGGCCGAGCCCTTCCTCAAGTCCAGCCAAAATGTGGGTGAGGGTGGCACTGCCCCTCAGCCACAGGCTACCCCTGCCCAGCCCCCTGCACCCTCTGCCAGCATGAAGAAGTATGAAGAGCCTCTGCAGTCCATGATATCCCAGACTCAGAGCCTTGGTGGGCCTAGCCTAGAACACGAGGTGCCGCACCACCCCGGAGCTGACATGGGGCAGCAGATGAACATGATGATGCAGCGGCTGAACCAGGACAGCCTGACACCGGAGCAAGTGGCCTGGAGGAAGCTGCAGGAAGAGTACTATGAGGAAAAGCGACGGAAAGAGGAGCAGATCAGCATCCACGGCCGGCCCATGCAGGAGATCATGATTCCACAGTCGATGGGGAGCATGATGATGCGTGGGCCCCCACCACCCTACCATAGCAAGCCTGGGGAGCCGTGGCCACCGGGGATGGGCAGCCAGCTGCGGGGACCGATAGATGTGCCGGACCCTATGCAGCTGCGGGGAGGGCCACCCTTTCCTGGGCCACGGTTTCCTGGGAATCAAATGCAGAGAGTCTCTGGCTTTGGAGGGATGCAGAACATGCCCTTGGATGCTCTTGGGCCCATGAATGCCATGCAGAGACCAGTCAGGCCTGGCATGGGATGGAGCGATGATATGTCTCCTATGGGAGGCCCCGGGAACTTTCCGCAGGGCACCCTGCCCTACCCATCAGGGCAAGGGGACCCAGAAAGGTTTATGAATCCCCGTGCCAGGGAGGAGATTCTACGGCATCAGCTCATGGAAAAACGCCCAGTGGCAATGCAGAGGCCCATGGGAATATCTGGCAACTCCATGAGCCAGAGCATGGAAATGGAGAGGATGATGCAGGCTCACCGGCAGATGGATCCATCCATGTTTGCTGGCCAGATAACGGGGGAGAGCCTGAGCAGTGCCCCAATGGGAATGGATTTTGCAGGCACTCGGGGGATGCTGAGCCCCCCTATGAGTCAATCAGGCCTTCGGGACATGGATGCACCCGTGGGCCCTGGCAACCTCAACATGAACATGAATGTCAACATGAACATGAACATGAACCTCAATGTCCAGATGACCCCACAGCAGCAGATGATGATGTCGCAGAAGATGAGGGGCCCCGAGATGATGACCCACCAGGGCATGAGCCCTGAGGAGCTGGCCAGGGCGAGGGCTCAGAATGGCAGTGGTAGTGCAATGCTAACGGGGCCCCAGAAAATGATGATTCCCTCCCAGTTCCCCAACCAAGGCCAGCAAGGCTTCTCAAGTGGGCAAGGACCTTATCCCAACATGCCCCAGGAGATGGGCAGTGGCTCGGACATATTCAACCCTGAGCAGGCCACCATGCCTGTTGGGAGCATCAGTGGCACCACCAGGCTCAGCCACATCCCTCTGCCTCCAGCTTCCAATCCCACTCCCACACCAGGGGGAAACCTAGCCAACATGCACCCAGCACCTTCCCGAGGGCTTGGCCGCCGGCCCTCTGACCTCACCATCAACATCAGCCAGATGAATTCCCCCAGCATGGGCCACCTCAAGTCTCCCACCCTTAGCCAGGTGCACTCGCCGCTGGTCACCTCCCCGTCTGCCAACCTCAAGTCCCCACAGACACCCTCACAGATGGTCAGCATGCCACCTTCAAACCAGTCAGGGCCCCTCAAGTCCCCCCAGGTGATGAGCTCCTCTCTCAATGTGCGGTCTCCAACCGGCTCACCAAGCCGCCTGAAGTCCCCTTCTATGGCTGTTCCTTCCCCTGGTTGGGTGCCATCTCCCAAAGCCACCATGCCCAGCCCAGGAGTCAACCAGAGCAAGCAGACTCTCAGCATGAACTCATCTGCCTCCATGGGAGCACTGGATCAGGGTATGCCGGGTGTCTTGCATGCGAGTGCATGTCTGTGCTTGGTGAGTGTGCGGACAGTGTTTCTCTCCAGCCTGTGAGCTCTCGCAGGAGCAAGAAGAAACAGAGATGCCTGTGTGTGGCATCTCATGGAGCAAGTTTATTTCCCAGGAGTCCAAACAGGGCCTTTTCAGGTAGATGAGAGGGTGGGCAGAGCAGCTTTTACTGCTTACGCTCTGTGATAAGGCAGCAAAAGCTGTGTCTGTGCTGGGCAGTCAGGAGCAGGTTGAAGTGGAAGTCTGTCACTGCTCTGGAGCAAGGTCTCTGCATACTGGGCTGGGCCAGCTCTGTGTTTTGCAAACTCCTTTGGTCACTGCCATTGGAAGGAGGGGACAGGGTTGCTCTCTGATAGTAGGTGTGTGGACAGTACTAAGCTGGTCTCTCTCTTGCTTGCAGGTTCTCTCCCTTCTGGGCCTCGGAGCAGCTCTTCCGCGCCAGCCAGTAACACCTCTAGCACCATAAATCCCAACATGCCTTTTACTTCCTCTCCAGATCCATCCCCCTCTCAGAACCCACTCTCACTGATGATGTCCCAGATGTCCAAGTATGCCATGCCCAGCTCCACACCACTTTACCACAATGCCATCAAAACCATCGCCACCTCTGACGACGAGCTGCTGCCAGACAGGCCTATGCTCCCTCCTGGAAGTATGTCAGGTACATACTACTGGAGCTGGGCTTGCAAGAGGTCACGCCATCTCATGGCTGCCAGTGAGCCTGAGGCAGCAGGTGGAAGAGGCATTAGAAACTCTCTTCTCCCCCTGTGTGCCATGTCAAATAGCTTAAATTCACCCTCATTGGTAATAGTTTGTGCATTTCTTTGCCCTGTGCTGAGGCTGCCCATCAGCTTTTGGCTTGGGTGTGCTCTCTGGAAGTACATGAGTGAGTCTGGCTTGAGACATCCTTCTTCTGTGAGCTCTGGAATTTTTTAGATCTACCTTTACCTTGTGCAGAGGCATTGGCCCTGAATTTTCATGGCTCCTGGAGTTTTCTCAGGCTCAGGACTTGCAGACAGAGGTCTGCTGCTTAGAGCCCTTGCGTTTCTGTGTAACAGGACAGGCATGCTCCGAACAGGGCTTGGGAGTCTGGTGTTTTGAGTGCAGCCCAGGTGCCTGCGTGAGGCAACCTGTGTTGTAGGTAGCATAGCTGTGATTTCAATAGGCCAGATACGCTTCACTAGCCGGTGGCACTGGTGAGGACAGCTAGGCAAATGAGTGTTTTTTGTCACTTGGTGACCAGCCCAAAGGGGAATTCCAGTGTGCTTTACCACTTGATTTAGGGGTTTAAAGCTGTCTGATAAATATTTTTGGCAGTTTTCAAAATGAAAAATCAACTTTTTGACTCTTTCACTGCTGAGTAGTCACTTAGGTTGACTGCAGGCGTGCAAATGCATTGGCTGCCTCCACAGGCATGGATGGCTCTGCTGTTCCGATGTCCCACCCGGACATCACCCGTGTTGGGCTGCCCACTCTTCTGCTTTTTTCCTCCTCACCGCCCAAGGTTGTGTGGTCACCGGAGCTTGCTGGGCGGTGTGAACCCTGCAGCCCACAGTGTTGAAGAGTCACTCCTTGGTGCCTTCCAGGTAGCTGGGAGCCTTGCTGGGAGCCCAGCTGAGACCGTGGTGTAGGGCTGTCCCAACACACCGAGCCAGGATTCTAAAATCAGGGGGCTGTAAGAAGCTACAAATCCAGCATGGGACTGGATGAAGCTGAAAGATCTCTCTGGTGCTTGTGGGCTTAGGGAGCTGGAGTCTGGGTGCCTCTTTTCTGATATTGGTGCTTTGCAAGCCCATCTCGCATCTCCTTACTAAGCATCACTCTCCATGCTCAGGGAATTCTGAGCAGGAGTGCTTGGCAAGCTATCAGGATGTGGATTTTGCAACCCTAAGAGATCTGAGAGAAGGGATAACTCTTCTCTCTTTTTTCTGTCCTTAGGTGTGACGGGGAATCAGCCAAATCAACTGCACTTGAACTCTGTGGCACCTGGATCCTCTCAGAGCCCCATGGGAATGAACCTGCCTGGTCAGCAGCCCCTCTCCCACGAACCGCCCCCCACCTCCATGATGTCCTCCCCAAACCCTCTGGGCTCCAACATTCCTATGCACCCGAGTGGGCCAGGGGCAGGCGTGCCCCCCCAGAACCCCATGATGATGCCCCCGGGTCCCCAGGACTCGTTGAACCAGCAGTGTGGCCCTGTGCCCAACAGTTCACAGATGATTCCTTCTAACCAGCTCGTGTTCCCCCGCATGCAGCAGCCCCACAACGCCATGGCATCTCCTGCTGGAGGCATGCCCATAGCCCCCGGTGCGGGAGGTGGCCCTGGGATGCAGCAGCATTACCCACCAGGGATGCCCTTGCCGCCTGAGGACCTTCCCTCCCAGCAGCCTGGCCAGATGCCCCCTCAGCAGCACATGATGGGCAAGAACATCCCTCCTCGGATTGGCGAGCCCTACCCGCCCGTGCTTCCCGGGGTGGCATCGGTGCTGAACGACCCCGAGCTCAGCGAGGTCATCCGCCCCACACCCACAGGGATCCCTGAATTTGATCTGTCCAGGATCATCCCATCAGAGAAGCCAAGCAGCACCTTGCAGTATTTCCCCAAGAGTGACAGCCAGGCGCCGAAATCTCAGCCTTCCAACCTTCACCTCATGAACCTGCAGAACATGATGGCTGAGCAGCCCCCAGTGCGGCCAGGTATGAATGCCCCCAGCCTCCCCGGGCAGCAGGGCGTGCAGAGGGGACTCAGCATGCCCATGTGCCATCCTGGACAAATGCCCATGCTGGGCAGGACAGGCATACCACCCCAGCAAGGCATGATGGGCAACAGCATGCACCAGGGCATGATGTCTCCACAGCAGAGCCTGATGGCCCAGCAGAATTTCATGCTGATGCAGGCCAAGCAGAGGAGCATGTCTGTGTCAGGGGAGATGTATGCCCAGACAGGACATATGATGTCACCTCAGGGCTCTCTCATGGGGCCCCCGCCTCAGCAGAACCTCATGGTCACGCACCAGATGAGGCAGAGGAGTGTCTCCCTGGACAGCCAGATGAGTTACATCCCCGGGCCTGGGAACATGGCGAACTTGCCTTTCTAACCCCGGCTGGCTCTCAGGGCTGGGGAGGGGACTGGGCTGCATCTACAAACATTTTTAAACCTTTCTGCAGGGGAGGGTTGGGGGCCAATGTCAGTGGAGGACACCACGTGGGATGCTTTTCATATTGGATTCGCCTCTACACAGAAAACCATATGTGCAGTAAACTTGATGTGAATTGGGTTTCTTTTTCCTTTCTTTTTTGGGGAAGGGGAGGGTGGAGGGTCTGGGAATGGGGCTGTTACTTTGAACCCTGAGTGGAGACTAGGGACATCCAGACCCTGTGTCAGTTTGTAAAGTTTTCACTTACAGTTTTCCTCTGTCAAGTGTTTTTCTTTCCCTTTTTTTCCTCTCTTTTTCCTTTTTTTTTTTTTTCTTTTTTTTCCTTCCTTTTTAAGCAACCAAAATGTGCAAGAGGGTTTTTGGAACTAGCTGTAAATAGGTCGCTGGGAAAGGCGAAACTTGTGCTGGTTTTTAATTGTTCTGTATTTCTGTGTTTTAATAGAAGCCTCAAAACATGTTTTAAAAAACAGAA
The DNA here is from genome assembly GCF_001604755.1 of Lepidothrix coronata. Classification (NCBI taxonomy): domain Eukaryota; kingdom Metazoa; phylum Chordata; class Aves; order Passeriformes; family Pipridae; genus Lepidothrix; species Lepidothrix coronata. The sequence continues at coordinate 235,189 of NW_016690207.1, read as the reverse complement.
ACAGAAAAAACATGCTAAAGGCAACAGTGTACAAGGATTGAAGACTCTCCTTGAGGGCGGGAGGGAGGAGGATCCCCAGGGTGCACAGGATGTTGAGAGATCCCATTACAGAGTGACTCTGTGTCAGACCTGTGTTGTTCATGCATCTAGATGGTTTGCATGGGCGAGGGGGGCAGGGGATGTGGTGTCATGCAGATCTCAGGCCCCTGTGGATGCTCTGCTGAGTACACAAACACAACCACCACCAAGAGCTGTGGCCCTGGTGAAACGCTGCTGATGCTCATCTGGCAGGACAGAGGCCACAGCTTCGTGGGATGCAGCTGTTGCTGCTCTGTGGAGAAGCTGCTGTGGCAGCTGGGGATGCTGGGGAGCATTCTCCCTTCAGCTGGAGAAGTGGTGAGGATTGGGCTTCGCAGATGATAACGTGCTGGACCCAAAGGTCTTGACCAACCCTGTCACCTCTACTCCCTTCTCTTCCCTTCCTACTGTGTCCCCCGGTGGCAGGTGTTACGGTGTGTAGGGACCGATGGGTGATGCATTTCGGTGCTTCCAGGAGAGGCTAGCTAGGAACCCTGCTCTTCTGCAGCCTTCCTACACCAGTCCATGACCCATACATCACCGTCTGCCATTGTCCTGCGCCCCCTCTCCTGTTGAATGCTCTCCCAGGTCTTCCTCATGCTTGTTGGTCCTTCTCCTCCAGAGTTTCGCAGGCAGTCTTTGTTCCATCTCGCCCTGAGCTACTGGCAGCAGCCCTGCCCTGTGGCACAGGAAAGGTCCAGCTGTTGAAGAGGACCTGTCCCTGCGTGCAATACTCCACTTTAGTGTAAGTCTTGTTTGGTGTCAGTGGCGTGGCCATTCTGTGTTTCAGACAGAAGAGGCTGAAGTTGCATTGCAATCCCTCATTCCCAAGCTGGCAGAAGTGTGCCATTTGGACAACTCTGGCTTTTCTGGATGCGCTCCATCCTCCCCATTCTGCACTCCATAAGGTCTTCCTGCACACGGTCCTGATGGTCTGTCCTGTGTTTGTTCACGGAGGGGAATGTGGGGTGATGTGCGCACACTTCTGCACTCATGGCAGTGTCTCTGGACCTCTGCAGGGACCCCATTCCAGCATCCAGCGGTGAACTTGGGGCACACAGCTGCCGGGGGAACACCGCTTGGAGGATTATCTCTGCAGAGCCAGACTTAGCACACTCTCTTATAACAGAGCTCACCTTTCCCAGCTTGGTACTGCAGGGAGGAGAGGGCTTTGGAAAGGGAGATTGTCAAGTAGCGAGTGAACAGCAACACTTTTCACCATCTTGCAAGCTGTTTGGACAGGCTGGTGGGTGCTGAAACGTCAGCCCAGCAGCTCTCTTGATCTAGTCTGTGAGAAGATGGAGTCACAAAGTCCAGTTAGGAATACCTTGAAGCTTTGGGGCATTGTGTAGCGAGCAGTACTGGGTAAGAAGCATGGGTCTGGATTTGAGGAAGACTCTTGCTTTGGTCTCCTGCTTTGTAGGGGTTTGTTGTGTATGATGTGAGCAAGTAGCGGTTTTTGAGGTGATAAAACAGGCAGTGGTCATCCCTGCCTTTGCAGTTGGAGCAGAGGAATAATCTTCAGCTCAGGCTTTGGACCTGACCATGTTAGCTGGTTGGATTCTCCATCCTTTCAGTGTGTTCACATGGGAGGATGTGGCTCAAACAGATGTAGCTCTTTCTAAGCTTGACTTGCCTGAAAGGCTGTGGCTTCTCTTGGCTGCACTTTGGGGTGTGCTGCTGGTAGTTTCTCGTAAACATCCAAATACCAATTACAGCCTCAAACCTTGCTCATTACCCACCAGCTAGTCTTGGCTAATTTGAAGCCATAACATTTTCTATATGGAAGTTTTTTGTTTGTCTGTAGACAGCTGTTGTTTTAGCCCGTTTGAGATCTCCACGTGTTCGTACCTTCCCTGTTGTCCTTTTTGCCCAGCCTGACACAGAAGTTGCTTGGGGCTTGCAGTCCTGTCTTTGTGGGCAGCGTGTTGTCCCTGCTCAGCCGGAGCCCCCAGGCTGCAAGGCTGTGCAGGACTCAGGAGGCTGGTGCTGGCTGGTCGTGGGGATGGGGCAGTGCAGTGCTATTTCTGCCTGGCAACAGAAGGAACACCTGTCCTTCGGTGACAAATAAGAAGCAAAGCCTTTTGACTCAGCAGCCCTGGATACAAAAGGGAAATCCCAATACTAGGTCAGAGCTGAGGATTCTAGAGTAGCAGTCGATGCTCTTCTGCAAAATTGCACTGCTCTAGAGCCAGCCCTATCCCTACCACTGAGAGGGCTGAACAACGGGGAGAAGAAGTGCTGCCTAACACCCTTCTGCCCTGGGCACCACTCCCAACCATGTCTGTGAACAGCAGTGTGGCAGGAGTTCCTCTGGAGGCTCAGTGACAGCCAGTCTGTGTTAGACCTGGGCAAGGTTTGCCATCAGCTGGTTGCCTGCTGCCGTGACCTGTGTCTAGTCTTGTGTCTTGTAGTTTATTGCTCGGCTTCTCAGCTTGAGTTCTGTGTACTGACTCCACCTAATCACAGTAGGTTTGCCCATCTCTTAGCCATGACTTCGCCATGTTTTTCCGGCTCCAAAAAAGCATATGCTGGGAAACCGCATCTTTCAGTACGTCGGATAATCACGCACCCGGAATTAGCTTTCACGTTGAGGTAAAGGTGACTGACCTGTTCTCTGTCATCCCATGGAGAAATTCCCCAGTCATTTTGTACCATTATATAAATATATATATATAAATATAAATATATAAATACAATATGTGAAGACATCTTATTGGTTTTTATTTGAAACAATTTTTAGGCTTGTTTTTGGGTATCTGTGCTGCCTGTAATGTATTGACCTGTTTTATAGGTGCCTTTTTATTAAAAAGACAAATTTCAAAACCTGACCTTGTGCCTGTCTTTTTCCACGTGATTTTCCATGGGACTGCAGTGGGGACAAGAGGGTGCAAGAGCTGCTGGGAGGGTTGCGTGGGCATCGGGGGAGCCCTTTCTCTGCAGCGCTCCCAGGCACGTGTTCATTCATGCGTTGCTGGCTCGTGCTCACGAATGCACGCTCCGCTGCCTGCCACAGCCCTGCGATCATCGCGCGCGTGTAGCAGGATGCTCTGCTGAAACACCCCAGCTCTGCCGAAACACCCCAGCTCTGCCTCCTGGGAGACTTGGTTGCCCTGCAGGAAATGCAGAGCAGTGTGCTGTTGTGAGTCTTTGTGTCCTTGTCTTTGGGGTTGCCTTCAGCAGAGACCAAGGCTTTCTCTGGGTTGTCTGCTGGAGCCTTGTTTGCAGAGCATGGTCCAGGGCTGGGGGTGCAGAGTGTGTGCTGTGGATGGTGGTGAGATTGCCTTCCCACACGCCACTTCCCCACTCCCTGCAAGAGCCACCTTGGAGCTCCCCTGGGCTCAATGCCTCTTCCTGGTGGCCTGGGTGGGCAGAGTACGTCTGCCTCACTTGGTAGCAGTGGAATAGGGGCTGAGCTGAGCTCCACAGGGGAGCCTGAAGGTTTGTGTGCCTGAGGGCTGTGGTGTCTGGGGGTGGCTCTGGTGGCAGGGAAGCCTGCTCTGGGCCATGTGACAGCCATGCAAACCTTGAGGAGGCAGCGAGGGTTTCATTGAGTGAAAAGCCCAGCTTCCTCTGTGGTGAAGGAAAGTTCCTCTTGCTTTCTTGTCACCATTCGGCAGGTTGGCTGCAGGCAGCTGTGGGAGGAGCAACAGCTGCTCTTTGGGGAAGGGTCTGCCAGCTCTGAGCCAAGCCATTCCCAGGCTGGCTGAGCCAAATGTGGGTGCAAGGGCAGCTTTCCACTTGGGTTAGCAGCTGCTGTAAAACTGGGGCAGCAGGTGCTCCAGTTGGTGGAAGAGGCTCTGGAAAGCAAACGGCTAATGTAGATCTGGACTGACTCTGAACACAGCAGGGCATTCTGTGGCACCAGTGAAGGGGAATCTGAACAGGGTGGTCTTGTGAGCCCTGTGGTCCCCATGTGGGAACAGCAGTGCTTGTCAGAAAGGTGAGGTCTGCCCACTCAGTGCTCTCTGATGCATTTCCCTCGAGAAAGTGACATGACTGCAGACAACTGCTTACAAGCACTATCCATGAGAAGGTGTTTCCTTCAATTGTTTATTACAGCTTACATCAAACATTTCTAAAGGTTTGTACATACCAGTACTAAAAACTATAGTAACAATAGATGTGTAATCAATCTGTTCACTCTTCCTTTGTGTGCAGATTTTCTTTTTACTTTGTGACCACTGTAAGAATTTTAAACTCTGACTGTTCATTTCTTCAGTAACAGTTTTATGTATGTAGAAACACAGTTTCATCAGAACCTGCTGGGGAGGTGTTTACAATGCATCTGCAATGGGTCTGCTCACTGGTACAACCATGGAGAACACGAGAACAGGCTAAAGAGAGCTGCTCTTCCTCTGCTGCATGTACATGCTCGAACAATTACAGTCACCATTATTTGCAGGTTTCATCTTTGAAGATGCAGCAATGCAGGAAATGATGGACTGCCTTATACTTGGTGAGTTTTCTCCTGAAGTCACAATTTGAGAACGAGCTATTGAGATCTCTACCTGAGCCAGACTGAGGTAACGTAACCCCTTCCATAATGCCTGGTCTTTTTAGAAGGGCCCTTGGGTATAGTGAAGTTCAGCTGCAGTTCAGGGGAAGATCACCACCCAGGTTTTTCTCTATACACCTGGATGCACTTAATCTCTGAAAGCCCTGTTGATGCAGGTGGAGGAAAAATATCAGAAAGCACAGTGCAAAGCAAAATGCTGCATTTCCTCTCGCCTCGCTAAAAACAAAGAGAAATTATGCAAACGAGCTCTTTTCCTTACTTTGGGGCAGTGGGTCTCCTTGCTCTCAGAACCCACAAATTGCCGTACAGTAAGCTGAAAGAAAAAGTTACACCTTCAGACTTACAAAGCGGTGTGGTTTCTGTCCCCTGTGTAGAGTCACAAGACAGAAGCCATCTCTTCAAATGGTGTTTTTCCTTAAAGGAAAACTTTTGCATAGTCAGGCATTCAGTCCAGCAGCCATTCACAGAAGATCTTAACAGCAGTAAAACAGATCAAATGAGTGGGGAAAGATGCAACTGGTGTCAGGAAAGGAGTCTGTGACAGTCAAATCTGTTAGTCTGTGGGAGGACCTGCTGGCATGAGCTGTGTCGGGCAGGTGAATGTGTCATGGCTGGCTGGGGGGGATGTCATGCAGCAGGAGGACAATGTTGCAGTCAGAGAGTGTTCAGCACTGTATGCCCATGCTATGCGATTGAGCTCTACAGCCCCCATCAGTCCTACCTGCATCTGTCTTTCCAGTTGCTGTGGCCAATGAGTCCTGCTGCTTCCTTTGGGTACGTCTGTACCAACCTGAGCTAATGAAATGGAAACTTGCTTAGCTTAGTTAGCTGCACTTTTTTCCTTGCCCCTGGCACCCCAGTCTTGTGCCTGGCTTCATGCACAGGATGCCTGCAGTCACCGTTTTGAGGGAGAGGTGGGAGTGTCAGTTCAACCCACTTGGGTTCATCCAGCCCCATGAGAGTGACCACTGGACAGCCAGCATTCACCAACAGCTGCCAGGCAGATCTCTACAGGTACAAGAACCAGGAGGAGCCAGGCAAGGTATCTGATGGGATTCGGGTGTTCGGTGGCTATTGGACCTGTTTCCTGAGGAGCAAAGAAAAGTGGTGGGGATGCTTGTGAAACTTGTAACTGAGACCACAGCAAGTACGCCACTAGGAAGGAAAGCCCTAGGCCAGTTCTGTCCTGCAGGCAGCCTTTTCCAGCTAGAAGGTGGAGATGGAGGTGGTGTTGTCGGAATCAATCCCACTACCCTTCCTTGTCACCTCCAGGATCTCCTGCAGGGTCTCCTGGCTTATGCAGCCAAGCTCCTGCAGGATCCGGAAGAAGTCATTACGGAACTTGACTCCAATGAAGGCGTAGAGGATGGGGTTGAGGCAGCAGTGTGTGAAGCCAATGGCCTCTGTCACCATGATGGCTGTGTCCAGCTGGTCTTCCAGGAGGCAGTTCTTGGTGAAGGCTTCTAGCTTGGTAAGTGTGTTCAGGAAGATGACGATGTGGTACGGGCTCCAGCAGAGCAGGAAGATTCCTGTCACCAGGATGGCCACACGGACAGCTTTCTGCCTCTGCAGGCGCTGGGACTGACAGAGCACCCGGACAATGGCCATGTAGCAGTAACACATGACCAGCAGGGGCACAAAGAAGCCCACAGTGTGGTAGAGGAAGCGAGTTGCCAGCCAGGCATTGTTGCCATCGATCCCAACCTCTGGAAAATAGCAAATGCTGCGGTTGCTGTCGTCTGTCCAGACTTCCATGAAGATGAGATCGGGTAAAGTCAGAAGCAGTGAGCAGAGCCAGACAGCCGTGCAGGTGAGATGGATGGAATGAGCTCTGCGTTTGCGGTAGGTGTGGATTGCATAGACGATGGCCAGGTAACGGTCCACCGCGATGCACCCCAGCAGCATGCTACTGCAGTAGAAATTGATCTTGTGGACAGCACTGAGTATCTTGCAGAGGAACTTCCCAAATACCCACCCAGCCAAGCTCTCTACCACGCTGAACGGGAAGGTAAGCAACAGTGCCAGGTTGGCCAGGGTGAGATGGAAAAGGAAGTTTTCCGTGGTGGTGCGAGACCGCTTGAACCTCTCTAAAATGACCAGGACCAGAGCATTGCCTACAGTCCCCAACATGAACATCAGCAGATAGATGAGGGGCATGAAGACCTTTCTGAAGGGGTCTCTCTGGTTGCCAACCACTGATGAGGCTGGGTTGAAGCAAAAGTAGCCCTCCAAAGAAGGGGTGGTGTTCTCAGCTTCGTAGTACCCACTCAGTTCCACCTGGCTCTGGAGAATAAGAGAGTATCATTAACAGAGGGGAGTTTCTGGACACAAGAACCCAGTCCCTCAGCTGCACCTGGAGAGCTAGAGTGGAGCATCCCCACGTCCTGCAGCCCACCTGCATCAGGAGCAGGTGCTGCCTGTCTGCAGTGTGATGACCTTGGAGGTCCTCCCAGTGCCAGGAGGTGCAGCACCCTGTGGAGAGGGTTGTCTCCATCTCTGACAGCAAGAGCTGCTCAGGATCTAATCTCTAACTAGCATATTTGGTGATGTTCTGGTATCCAGTCAAATGACCAGTTTCATCATCTGGTTCTTGCTAGTTTACCTGCTGGTGGCTCTTGCTTCCTCACACAGCATGGAACACTCCTCTACCAGCTTTCCTGATGTTTTCTACCCATTTCTGATACGGACTGCCCCTGTCCTGCCTGCTGCCAGGTACAAAGGTGGTGGGATTGCACTGACCACCTTCTCCTCAGAGGCCTGGGAGCTGCCTGGGGCAGAGCAAGGTAAGGGGCAAGAGCAAGCAGCAGCTGTCCTTGAGATTGCTTTCCACACGCTCAGAGAAAGGTGTGGGGCAGGCGTTCAGCATGGCTGGAGGAAAGCCTCTGAGGCACTGTGGTGCCATAGCTAGAGGAATGGATGCTGCAGAGAGAAATCTGTTCTGTTGGTAAACCTTGCAGTTCTGAATTAATTGCAGTCAGAGCAGGAAACACGATTGAAAACACCACCCGGACCGTAGGCTGATACCCAGTAAGGAAAGTGCAATAGAGCTGCCACAAACGTGATTCGCTCTTGGCCTGCTGGATCTTCTTGCCAGGTGAGCAGCATGTACTGGGGCTGAGGCTGTGGGCAAGTATCAAGTGCTGGGAAGCTGGAATTGCACTCAGGATGAACTTCCTGGACAGTGGGCACACTCCAGCTGGCCTTGGGCACCTTGCAGAAGTTGGGTGTTCACAAAAGCAAAGGGCTGGGATGAGCACAAAAAGAGAGCAGTGCAGGAGGCTTGTGGCAAGCTGAAAAATTAGTGACAAGTGGGAAGAGCTCAGCAGCAGTCACCCTGAGGTCCCCCACCCACACCCTCTCCAGAGACTTGTGCTGAGACTTCAGTGTCAACCACAGCGGAAGTCTCTGCTTGCTGCTTTCATACCTTTCACTGCCAGCTGCAGCCGTTTGCACCTGCTGCTCCTTCCCTCCTCTGCCAAAGTTCCCGTCTAAAAATACCAGCCCAGCTTTATACAGTTTTAGAGTTGATTTTGGGGGTTTTTGCTCACCCAATGTGCTACTAAGCCAAATGAGTGTGACCAGCCTGGAGTCCTGCATTGTTCCTGGCTAGGGAAGGGTAATTTATGTTTCTTCTCTCTCAGGCAGCCTTCCCTGGGCAATGCACTGGGTGCCTCCGCACGTGACTGGGGTAAAGAGGCAGTGGCAGGGCTCGTCTGAACTGCTCTACTCTGCTGCTGAAACCATTTGCATGGCTCCAGGAGGGGCCAGGCACACTGATGGGGCAGAAGTCTATGGAGCATTACTGAACACGTAGAGCAGACAGCTGGCTCAGGGGGTCCCCCAGCAGTGGATGGTAGGGGGGCAAACAAGCCCTTGGGAAAAGTGCAGAATAGCCTTGCCCAGCTCTTGCCCTCTTCCCTGGGCCTCTGCCTTTGGCTACTGCCAGAAAGAGTGCTGAGCCAGACTTTGCTCTGACCAAAGTTACTCTTGGTCTTGCCACCATCCCGTTCTCCACCAACTCTGCATCCAGGGGTGCTGTGGCTGTGCTCTGATGCCATGGTGCTTCCTCCTGAATGGGTGAGAGCCAGTCCCCTCGGGGGCTGGGTAGGAATCCCCCCTACCCAAAACCTCAAACACACACCTGTCTTCCCCTAATGTGATGATGGGGCTGCAAACCTTTGGTGAAAAGAATTTTGTATTCCCAAAGAACATTTATTTTTCTGGTTAAGGATATGATTTTGGAAACTGGAGATAGCTGCTAAAGACAAAAGCCTTTAGAAATCCCTCCCAGTTATTTTTCTCCCTGGCTTGAAAACATTTCCTAGTCTGTACCCAGACCTTTTGTCAACCCAGACCTTTTGGAATTACCAACACACATAGAAACCTGCAATGTGTTGTCCAGTGCCAGATCCTTGAATCTCTTTGAGAAAAACAAGACCAACCCAAAAACCTTTGCAATTTAGTGGACTGACCAAACCAGACTGCTCAGGCTGTGCAGGTGACCGTGTGGAAAACCCCAAACAAATTATATGTTGGAATGGGAAATTTCACTGGGGAGAGGTTGGAGGATTTCACCTTTGAAGGAAAAAAAGGAAAGGATGGGAAATGTCTGGGTTTGCTGGCTGGAGTGTCAGTCCTACCTTTGAGCCATGCCAGCACCATTGATGCTGATGGGTAGACAGCCTGGGTGGTGTTCAGTGGCTTTGGCCACTGACCAGCTTCCAGCATCACCTTGTATTTGGAGCCAGAGGTGCAGAGGCTGAGTGCCACTATCAGACACCATCTGATTGCTGATGGGGAGCAGGTAGGGAGGGCTCTTACTGTAAAGCCACTTGCTGTGGGCAGGGGAAGCATGTGCGGAGCTGAGTCTGAGGCATCCTTTCATGCATCTCCGAGCAGAGCAGCATGTGTGGGTGGAAGCAGACAGAGATGAGTTGGAGACGAGGATGAAAAGTCACAGTCCAGGCTGAGACAGGAAGGACAGGGACCAGAGCTGCAGGAGATGCACTGAATGTGCCAAGGAAAGGATTCTGGGGACTCTGCTGTGATTCCCATTTCTAGGACTGGAAGCAGGTGGCTGCCTGATCTGGGATGGGATAAGTCAACAGTGTGTATGCAGAGGGACCTTTGAACAGGTCTCCTGCAAGACAATTGCAGCCAGATTTGGGGGTGGGAGAAAAAGTGGTGTCTCTTTCTGTAACAACTGCATACCTGGGAAGGCTGTTCCTGTGTGCTTTTTGTTCAGGGATCCCTCTACCCCTGACCCACATTCAGATTTATTCTGGTCTCCGCGTGGCAGCTGCTTTTCTCAGTTCCCCACAACTGTCAGTGATCAAAACATTTGGCTGCAGAAGTGAAGCAGCTTGTGCACTATTATGGGTTTTCCATGTGAGTCATTCCCTTCTAGTCCATGCCAGGGCTGGGAGCAGCACATTTTATTCCCAAAACCTTAAAACTGAAATAGCCCACATCAATGCAATTTACTGACAGAGCTTCTGCTCATAACTTCTCTGGGTGCTGAACCAAGGAAAGCTAGGAATAAGACCAAAGCCTGTGGAAATGCCACATTACTGTAGTGCAGGTGCCTTTATGCTCTTGAGTCATATTGGTCCCATTACAATGAAAAGTGGCCTGCAGCACCTCAAGGGACCTGGTGGAGATCTCAATGGTTCTTCTGCACCTGTGATTTTGGTTGTCTAGGCTGCAGTTGAGGAAGGTTAAGCAAGCAAAGCATTTTTGCTATGGAGAAAGGAGGTTATCATTTTGGGCACGTTACTTTTCCACAAGGTAACAGTCGATTAGTCTTGTATGGTATCAAAATTTAGATGAGGCCCTCACCATACTCACTGTGCGATACTCACTGTGAGATAAACACCCTTTTGGTGCAAACGTTCTCATAATTTTTCCTTCCACAATTGCTCAATTGGTTAAAAAATAAATTCTGAGATGATAGTGCTGCTGTGTACTTCCCCTTGGATAGCTCAACGTACTCTAAAAGGTGCAGCTGCTGTCTTTCATTTGCAAACGCTGGGGAGAGAACTATGAGGCAGAATGCCTTGTGTCATCATTCCCTGTTAGAAGTACTCGCAATTTATTTTCCCTTCTTCAAAATGCCCCTCTTGTAAATATACTTTCAACAGAGTCTGTGGCAGCCTGTATGTGGAGAAGGCAAGCAGGGGTAGGAGCACGTATGGTTGTACCAAGGGTTTTCACACAGAGAGAGAGAGAGAGAAAGAGAGAGAGCGCGCACTGGATTTGCTTGGGTATTCCAGTTGTGTAAGGAGACCAGACGAGGTGTACAGGGCTTTGCATACTGTGTGCAGAGTCATTTATACCACTGAAGGCTGCTGCAGAAGGTGCCTGGCTCGGAATGAATGTTTGATGCCGAGGTGTCGAGGGCTGCACGGGCAGCAGGGAACAGAGCCTGGGACAGGCTGGCAGTGGGTATGGGGCTGCCGGAGCCCCGCTCTCCCGGGGAGTCACCTGGCCCTTTGCAGAGGCTGTGGTCTGTCCTGATGCAAGGACAGTGCTCAGGCTAAGCCTTGCCAGAATGGCTGCGCACAAGGCCCCGGCGGTTCGGCAGCTTTCCCCATGGGAATATCCAGCACCCTTGGATCAGCTGCAGCCCACTGCGCTGGCTCTCTGCAAGCAACAGCCTTGTGTCTGTGGCCAAGTTGGGACTTAGGGATGCAAGGGCTGATTTTGCTGTCTTAAGAAATGGCTCAAGCTCTTCCTCTGCCAACAGGAGGGTGAGAAGATGGACAGACAGAAAACAAGTCTTTCAGCCCACCCCAGCTCTACCTGCTCTCCCCGTTATCAAGCAAAGCCAGTCCCAACTCACCAAATCATAGGTCTCTGATGAGTAGCTGACAGGCCCCATGGTTTCAGGAGCAGGATCTGTCTCTTCTACAGAAGTTTCAACAGAAGTTCTTTTTTGGGGTGGAGTTAGTAATTTGAGTAGGAAGGGACACAGCATGTAACAATAGACTATTTGCAAGGCAAATGAGCTCCAGGCATAGTGACCTGATTGATGTAAAGATTAGCATCTAGCTTTATCATCTTTTTACTAGTACTGTAAGTTGATTTTTAAAGTACAGTTTGAAGAATCCACATTCCTTTGTTCTGTACCAGAGAAGATTCAGAACATCCTTACAGCTTCCCTGGAAACCTCCAGGGCTGTTGCCCATGGCTGTCCTTGTGCCAGGTGGTCTGAATGGCTTTGGAAAGTTCTATGCCAAGGAACACAGCAGAAACCTCCTGGATCCAGGCAGGATCTCTGGATACTCCTGGATCTCTGGAGCCATGCAGGACTTCAAAGACACCTGGAGGTGAAATGCATAGGTATAGTCTATATGACCATCACCCTCTGCCTCGAGGTCCTTCTGGCTGCTTTAACCCCAGTGGCTTGTGGTTGTCTTCTGCTTCTCCTGCTGCTTTGCCCCTCGTCTGGGCTTGCGGGAGCGTGAGGTGGCTTGCGCAGGAGGGGCTGGGCAGCTGCATGACAGCAGCAAAGCCCCTTGATTTCACAAGGTAGTAAAGGATAATAAAAATGGGAATCAAGATTTTCTCTGCTCAAGGAAATGTGTGTTTTGTTCACTGATGTTACAGCAGTAGATTCATGGTGATAAAGCCCCAGTCTGAGTCAGCAGAGCAGGATGGCATTGCAGCTGGCATTTTGGCAGGAAGCTTTTCCTCTGTGAAGAGCTGAAGTAGTTCCACAAGCACAGTGTTTGTCCTCCTCTTTTCTGGGCACAGCTGCACCAAGGCCTCTGTACCAGCAAGAGTGGGACTTGGTCTACTGAAGGAGGAGGTGGTGTTATTCAGGTGAGCACTGTTTGATTTCATTCACTCCTCCAGACTTCCAGTGGGGCTGAGGGCAGACACGGCCCCACCAGCCCCGGGTGTGCCTTTGGCTGCTGGGGGTGGATAAACAACCACCCCGAGACAGCTGTAGATGTGAGGAACGAGATAAAAGCAGCCATGTCAGGGTAAATGAACTTCTCTCCCTGTCTTTTTGTGCCTATTTTGGAAAACATTTGAACAAAAATTTGTCGGCAAAGCAGTCTTGGAATTACCAGCATTTTTAGGCTACTGTTTTTAAGATCACGTTTCCATTGTGGTCCGGTTTGTCAAAATCTGTGTGTAAGGAACAGCCAGCCGTCTGAAAGGGAATGGCAATTCCCAGACCTGCCGCGGTCGGAGGTTACAGCTCCTGCCCGCTGAGGGTCAGCCTTTTGTTCCTACATTTGTTTTCGCTGTGTTTTAATGACTACAGAGCGAAGCCACGCTAACTTTCCAAGCCTTTTCTTCAGAAACAGCAGAACAGACTGACCAGCCTGGATGAGGGACCGGGATGAGGGACGGGCGGGGCCAGCGCTGTCACGTGGCGCGCAGTGCACGCCGAATGTACGTAGGTACGCACGTACGCCTGTGCGTGATGCGTGCGGGGCGGGGCGGCTCCTCCCGGCGGGAGGGGGAGGGCGCACGGGAGGAAGGAGGAAGCCGCCATCTTGGAGCGTCGAGTCGCCATAACAAGGCACCGGGGCAGCGAGAGGATTTTATACCTGGGCGAGGGGGAGCGCGGCTGGTGGCGGTGAGGACGGGCCGGGGCGCCGAGGCGGGCGCGGCTCCTCGGGAGCGTGGCGGCAGGGGCCGGCGCCGGCGGGCCGGGCCTCGCGGCCTGCGGCGGGAGCGCTGGGCCTGAGCGGGGCCTGGCGGGGCGGCGGGCAGGGCGGGGATGGCCGGGCCGGGGCGCAGCGGGAGCGGCGGGGCCGGGGTCCCGCGCGGGGCGGGGTCGGGCCGGGCGACGGGTGACGGGCTCTCCATTGTTCTGGGCGGGCGGGATGTGCCGGTGTGGCGCAGCTGCGACCCGCGGGCGGCGCCGGGCCCGCCGCTCGGCCCCGCGGCTCTGCAGTACGGCCCGGCCTCACCGCGCACATCGGGCGTCGCGGGGGCTCCCTTTGTGCCGGGCCGAGGGGAAGGGGAAGGTCCGGAACGGCTTCCCTGGTCGCCTACCCGCGTCCGGGGGGCACAGATGGGCTGCGAGGGCCCTTTTCCCTTCGGGCCGCCAGTCTGCGAGATGGTGGCGCCTCTTGTCTCGGAACGGGGGGATTTGTTGGGTTCGGTGAGGCTGAGTGTTGTTTTTAACCTCTGTCCTCCTAAAGGGTAGTTACGGGGGGGGGGGGAATGGGGAATGAGGGGCGGGAATGGGGAATGAGGGGCTGAGAGGTTTCATTTCCTGCAATGTTGGAGAACTCCTCGGCGTTGGTATCCCGGGACTCTCTGGCGGCTCCGGTTACCTTCGTGGCTCATCTCATCTGTTTTTTACAAAGTTAATGGCTAGGAGAAATCTGTCTTCAAAGATGAGAGATAACTAGCAGAAAAATCCTGGTTCTGCGAACTTTAAAGTTATGCTGTGGACGCATTTGGAAACAGCAGGGAAGTCTGGGAAGAGTCTGAATTCCTTTTTTGCTCTCTTGAAATTATTTTATTCACTGAGGAAGCACATTTTGTTGTGAACGCCGAGGTTAGGAAGCAGTAATCTGCTGGTTTTTCCTTTGCATTTTCCCAAGATAAAAGGTGCCTTGTGATGAGAAAGAGCAGGCAAGCCTACTTTCTGTTCCAAAAGATTTTGTACTGGGAATGTTTTGTCTCCGTGATACCACAGTAAGGAGTCTTTCAGCCGGTCTGTGCTTACTTTCTGTAAGGGGCAGACTTTGTGTTGTCTCTCCGTGGTTTTGCCAACCTTTCTGTTACATATGGAATCAATATTAAGTCGTGTACCAAATGTTATTTTTTGAGCACAACATAAGTTGTTGGTGACTGCTGGAAGGTAAGGTCACGTGGAACGCATGAGCAGGAAGCTGGGTACCCAGTATACATGTGTGTTACTCGCTGCCTCAGTTCAGGCTCAGTCTCTTGGACTCTCAGAGGCACCTGCTCAGTTCAGTGTGATGGTATTCATGTTGCTGCTCTGAACGGCTCTAAATCAATGCCCAGCTCAAAACTGTGAGTAAGCTGGGTTGAGCTAACATTTTGGGTTGGAGGAGGGTAAGCTGTTGTTTTGGGTTTATGTAATTTCTATTTCCCTTTCAAGTTGAAAAGGGCAATCAGAGTAACTTAAGGGTTTTGTCAGTTCTTACTGGAATGTCCATTTGATATTGTCATCTTGCTTCCTGTCATAAACTTGTTCGTGACATTATTGCTCAGCATTTTAGGGCTGCTTTGCTGCATCTCAGAAGTGGGGGAACTTGAAAAGCTGTCAAAGTAGTTGATAAAATTCATGGTTACTTTCCGGGAGGGGGCAGGTAGTGTTCCTCCGAGGAATGCTGCTGAAAGCACAGCTCTTTGGGAGGGTTTTTTTGGTGACTAAAGAAGGTAGGCACAGCTTTATAGAAAGGGGAGAAAAGTTTGATGCACGTTGTGATAGTTATCACTGAGGAAACAGAAAAGCAAGTATTCTTGTTGCACGCTGCCTTGGAAAAAGTGACTCTTAAAATACGAAAGTAGACTGATGTGATTTGTGTGGCCAAAAACCCACATACTAATTGTTATTGTCTGCTTCTCTTTCAGATTGAAGCAAGTGAATTCTGACATAACTTCGTTAGAGGGCTTTTTTTAAAAAAAAGTTGATCCACAGTGCATCAGAGCAAGTTACTGCTTTACTTTTGAGTGACTTACAGGTGCTTGCCTGCATTGCAATAAAGGACTCATATATTGAGCAAGACTTATTTATCTCTTCGTTTTGGAGAGTCTAATAAACTGTTATTACAGTTTCTGTACTGACTTTCAAAGTTTTGAGTCTAAAAAGACATCTTTAAAGATAAAACCATGAGCACGGCCAGAACAGAGAACCCTGTTATAATGGGTCTATCCAGTCAGAATGGGCAGTTGAGAGGCCCCGTAAAACCCAGCGGGGGCCCAGGAGGTGGAGGCACACAAACTCAGCAGCAGATGAACCAGCTGAAAAACGCCAACACAATCAATAATGGCACTCAACAGCAAGCACAGAGTATGACCACCGCTATTAAGTAAGTGATTGTATTGGCTGCCACAAAAGGAATGTTTAAAAGTCACGTATTGGAAAGTTTTGGGGTTCCCATTTGAAAATGTTGTCTGCTGTTGTTTTATGACATGGGCAGGTAGATGTGTCCTGTGATGTACATTATAAAAAAAAAGATGTATTTCCATGTGTGAGCTCCTCTCCAGCAGTGATTGCTTTGGTGTGTTCCTTGTGAAAATGGAATTTGATGCTGTGCTTTTCCGAGTGTGAACTGCTGTCAGAAGCAGCCCACTGAGCATCAGAGTCCTGTGCCCTTTGCTTGTTGCAAGTGGTGCAAGAGGGAAGTTGGGGAGTGGGAAGGAACAGAACTGAAATTAAAGACAGAGAAGGAAATGCCACCTGGTCTCAGTCCAGCTGTGTATACTTTTTGGTTTGTTACAGTTCTTTCTCACAATGAGAAATGCTTTAAAGTCAGTTATCTTTTGTCGTTGATCTGAAATAGTAGTGCCTGCTGTCCTCAGTGTAATGCTCTGGCTTTAATTCATCAAAGCCTTAGCTGAGAGGATATGGTCTCCCTGTGATACCCTGCTCCCATCCAGCTGGTTTTGGAAGTGTGCTAATAAAACATGAGTGTGCTGGTTGGAATTTCTGACAGATGTAAAAGACTTGGACAGTACGGTAACGTGTTGCTTTTCTCTTTCCCCTGTTGTTCCTGCTCCCCCTGAACAGCATTGGCTTTTATTTTGTTAATTATTTGCAAAGGAAGTGCCAACTTCCTCAGAGAGTGCGCGATGGAACACTTGGCCCCCCCCCTTTTTTTTGTGTATTACATGGGTTACACTGAAACTGGTGAATTAAACTCATGACTTCGTGGGAGTGTGGAAGAGAAGGACTTGCTCTCATCTGTACAGTGCCTTTCAAGAGAGGATGGGTGTCTAAATCTCACTGAGAAAAAAAGACTTTTGATCAACCAGTGCAGTGTTTTTTACATTTTGCAGTGTTTCTCACATTACTTGGGGATTAAGAATGGATGTTCCCTGGGCAAGAGAATTTTTCTTTTAAGTGGTGAAATACTCTCAGGTGGATTTATTATAGCTGGTTTCTGTTGTATGACTAAGTCAGTGCTCAGTTTTAAATCTGTTCTAGTGGATTGATTCAGTGCCCTAAAAGTGGGACTTGAATCATGACTGGCTAAATATTTCACAAATGTCTTTGGCAGACTGCTGATTTTCTCTGTTTCCAGTTTCCTGCCTGTTATATTCTGCTTAACTCAGAGAAAACTTGAGCTCATATGTGTAGGTGCTTTTAACTTTGAGGAGGTTAAAGTATTACGTGTTCATCACTGTATCTTAGAAAATAAAATGCAAAATCAGAATATTAATCCAGACATATTTTATAATTTATTGTTATTTTATTTTTGCTATAGACCTGGTGATGACTGGAAGAAGACTTTAAAACTCCCTCCAAAAGATTTGAGAATCAAAACTTCGGTAAGGATGGTTGAATTGTAGGAATAAATATTAAATAAAAGATAGAAGTTGCGGTGGCAAAATATTTGTTCTGAGCAAAGGTTAAAAATCAGTTCAGTTCCTGCTTTTTTAAATGAAGAATTAATTTACTCTCCAGCTGCTTGGGAGTGATCCTTTCTGGGAAAGCTTCAAAATGGAGTTCACTGTGGATTTCTTACTTTATTAGTGTTACAGCAGGGACTGATGGTCTTTGTGTTGTGTGAGGCAGGTGGGAAGGTGTCACTGTAATCACAGAGCTGTGTTTGGCTCTGAGAAAGCAAATGTTTCCTCTGCCGCTGTAGGGTGTTGCATGGAGTAGTGGAAACTCCTGTATAGTAATTTGTGGTCTTCCTGCACAGGCAGTCTCAGACCAATCAAAAACAGCTGCAGGTTGTCTGACCTAATCTTATGGATGTGCTTTTTTTGATTATTCAGGACGTGACCTCCACAAAAGGAAACGAGTTTGAAGATTACTGTTTGAAACGGGAGTTGCTGATGGGAATTTTTGAAATGGGCTGGGAAAAACCATCTCCTATTCAGGTTGTTTGCAAACAAACTGCTTAGAAGCCATGTTTAACTTTGCCTGTATGTCCAATACTTATGTCATGGTTTGGGAAAACTGGGGCTGTGAACAGTGGAACATGGTGGGAAGTTCTTCCTTTGGAGAAGGCAAGAATTTCTCACCCCAAACTAAGTCACTAAGTCATGCGATGGGTGGCTTAGTGATGGGACTGACTTACACTTTGGAGAAGTTAATTTGGATTTTCCTTTTCATGCTGGAGGTCTTAATTTGTTATTTGTCTGTTCAGTAACATCCTTCGCATAAGTAGTCCCAGTGAGAACAGAGCTGTTCTGTAAATTTTCCAGAAAACTGAGTTACCATAGGCTGCGTACCTTTAGTTGTTACAGAGACAATTATGGCTTTATTGCAGTCTTGGCTCTTTTTATTGTAAGCATCTGGAAGAAGCGTAATGCAGATTGTGGGAGAGAGATTAATATCTTAGCAAGTTCACTTTTCTGTCTCCCCATCTCCCTTTTACTTCTAAGGCTTGTTCTGTTAAGTACCGTTGGTGTGTAAACTTCGCGGGACGGGGAGGAGGGAAGTTGAACTCTCTTTTAATTGGTCTTTGAAGGTTTATCATTGACACAGCTCTGCTGCCTTATCTCCTTAAGGCATGAGGAAGCTATGGCGTTTAGGTGATTGATCTGCTTTAAAACAGGTTCTCATGATGCACCTTTCTAAAAGGCTGAGATTTCTTTAGATGTTGCTGTAAAAGGCAGTAAAGTTAAAAATACATGGGCCTTGTGTTTGGATGGCTGAAGTTTGAAGTTTCAAAAGGAAAGCCTGCTGATTTTATGAGAATTGTGTCACAGGAATGTGCAGGTTTGAATCACATGGGCTGTGTTTGTTCTGATGTTAAGGTATAGGTGGGAATCTTTTTCCATAGGAGGAGTTTGCTAGTGACTGTCATTGTCTCTTCACTTCCCCTCCCCCCCACCCCCCAATTTTTCACTTTTTTCCTAATGTGTCAGTATGGCTTTACTATCACCTGTGGTACCCAATCTTATGATCAGACAATATAAGGAATTCTAAGTGGGATATGTTGGGGAACTCTTTATTGATGGGTTTAACTTCTTCCTGTTGTGAGTCTGCCATGCTTGTAGTTGCAGGATAGTAGTAATAATAATAATCATGATCATGAAAAAATCAGGTTTCATGTGATACTGTTAGTGAAGGGAGTTTAATTTGGTCAGCCTCTTCAGTGAGCATGGCTTGTGATTGATTGCTCGTGTGCTGTCTGTTCTTGCATTTCAGGAGGAGAGCATCCCCATTGCTTTATCTGGTAGGGATATCTTGGCTAGAGCGAAAAATGGAACAGGCAAGAGTGGAGCCTACCTCATTCCTTTACTTGAACGGCTAGACTTAAAGAAGGACAATATACAAGGTCAGTTGAGGTGGATTTCATGTAGCTGCAGCCAGGTAATGGTGTCAGTCGCTACATAACAGACTTGAATCTAAAACTAGTTAATGAAACTGGGCAGCATGGGTTATCTGCTTGTACTTCCAGAGAAAGTTAATGGGGAGTGGTGGAGGGGAGGTGGAATTTGAAAAGTCCCGCAGTTGCTTTCAAAAGCTTTAAATGGAAGACATCTTCTGGACTTGACTGTCTTGCCCCTGGAAAGTGGATGTGAAGTAACAAGCGAGTGTGCTGGCTGGGGGACTCAGCAAGGGGAGCATCAAAGAAGGGAGAACCCTTGCACAGAATTTGCCTTGTCATAAGCAGTTCCTGGGCTGCTCAGGATATCTAGAGTGGAACTCCAAAACCATAGAAGTACCTCTTTCATGAAGTCTGTCTCCTCTGAGGATGAGTATTTAAGATACAGAGTGTTATTAGTAACTCACACTGATGTTTTTAACTTTCAGCAATGGTGATTGTTCCCACCCGTGAACTAGCCCTGCAGGTCAGTCAAATCTGTATCCAAGTCAGCAAACACATGGGAGGTGCCAAAGTGATGGCAACCACAGGAGGAACCAATTTGCGAGATGATATAATGAGACTTGATGATACAGGTCAGAGCACTTTTGGTACACTACAGTTGCTGTTTGTTTGTGCCTTTTACAGTGTGGTAGTGGAATTTCTGCTTATTACTGTTTGCCTGTTACAGAACAGATTTCAATATGTCTTGTTTGCTGTTGGTATACAGTCATCATTCTTTCAAACTGTTCATATGAAACATGGCCATGAATGCCAGAAACATTATTTTAGTTGGCTTAACTATTTTTTTTGCTCTTCTAATCTTACAGTGCATGTGGTGATAGCTACCCCTGGGAGAATTCTCGATCTCATCAAGAAAGGAGTAGCAAAAGTTGAGCATGTCCAGATGATAGTATTGGATGAGGCAAGTTGCTCATGTTAAATGTTCTGGGATTTTAACACCAAGTTAAAGCAATTACGTGTTTCAGTGAGTCTCCTTTCTATGCACAGCAACAAATCAAACTTTGCTTAGAGACACTATAAGGTTATAGCTCATCCATTTCCCAGTATTTTTGACAAAGTATTTTGGAGGAGGATTTTTCTGCATGTGACTCTTAAGAAAACAGCCTAGGAAGATTTGCCTTTCCTGTCTTCTTTGCTGATGCTGAAGATTAGAGTAACAAATCTAGCCCGAAACTTAAGAAATGCATTTCATTTGATTTCCTTTTATAATGAGTGAGCTGTGCTTACCACATAATTGTGTATAAAATTGATTTATGTACATCCAGTAGTGTACAGGTTTCTCAGTGAGAGAAAATGTAGTTGTGTGAAAGTTCTTGAATGACTCTGGTAGGAACCCTGGTGACTGGTTTTTCCTTCCCCCAAATGTGATGCTACCAGGAGACTGAAATATTTTTTTTATTTTAACTTATGCTTTATTACTTCTGTTGTTACAGGCAGATAAGTTGCTGTCTCAAGATTTTGTTCAAATAATGGAAGATATTATTCTCACGCTACCTAAAAACAGACAGATTTTGCTCTACTCTGCCACTTTCCCTTTGAGTGTACAGAAGTTCATGGTGAGTGCAGAGATACCGTGTAGGTGTGATGGTGGTGACATTGTGTGAGTGGTACACAACTGTTAGTGCTTGGGTTTTTTTAGTGCATCTAAACTTCACAGGTTTAATCTAAATCAGCCCAAGTCTTGGACAGAAGTTTGAAAAGGATTTTTGACCTGCAATAGCATTAATGGGAAGCTATGTACATGCACTTCTTGCCCATAAGGTGATGTTTTCCACTTCGTGGATTGGTTATGTGTCATCTGCGTGCATTTTCTCCCAGAGGGTGCTCCTATTGGGCCTACTCAGTCGCCTTGGATTTATGACTAATCATTTGTGAAATTTTACCCACCCTGTCTGTTAGAGTATAGCACAAAGAGTGAGTGGTGAGGTAGTGCATCCTTGCCATGGAGTTAAGTGTGCCATAGGATGGGAAGTATTTACATTGTTTTGCATGTAAATCTATCATTATCTTTATTTTTCAGAATTCCCATTTGCAGAAACCCTACGAGATTAATCTGATGGAGGAGCTGACTTTGAAGGGAGTTACTCAGTACTATGCCTATGTCACTGAGCGTCAGAAAGTGCACTGCCTCAACACGCTCTTTTCCAGGGTAAGGAGTAGGGCTTCGTCAGAAACATACAGAAGCTTTTTTCGTTTCACAACTAAGAATAAGACTGAGTGTTTCAAGGGTGGCTTAACAAAACATTTTCTTTGTCAAAATGTGTTATGTAGCTGAAGATAAAAATCCATTCTTCTTGTCCTGCACCTTTATGTTACAGAATTTTGTTAATTTTTTTTTCCTCTGTACAAAAATACATCCTATGTAAATTACCAGCAGCATACTTGCCATGCTTTCTTTATGGTAGGGATTTAGATGTGTCTGGGGTCATTTGTTAGTAAGATGCTGCATTTACTGAGCACTCTACTTATATGTTCAGCTCCAGATTAACCAGTCGATCATTTTCTGCAACTCCTCTCAACGGGTTGAATTGCTAGCCAAAAAGATCTCCCAGCTTGGCTATTCCTGCTTCTATATACATGCTAAAATGAGGCAGGTGAGTATGAAGTCTGCAGTGGTTTATTCCACACCACCTCAAGTTTACTGCATAGCTGAATTAAGTCTTATGCTTTCTTTAATTTTGCATGTTCTTTGTAAACTGTAACATATATTGCTTTGCTATAGGTTTGTTTTTAGATGCCCACTGCCAACCTCCCTGCCATGTTCCCCCATCCCAGTCATCTTTCCAGACTGTTCAGTGTAGCTGGCCAGTTGGTATTTAAGTCTACTTCAGGTCAGGTTAATTTGTCCAGTGCAAGCACCGACTGCAGCCAGAAGGCACAGTTCTTTCTTAGTGCTGCTGCTGCCTTGCTTTGGCAGCATGGGAAGGCAAGGTAGGCCACACAGTGTAACTGACACAGGTGAAAACAGGCTTGATTTCAAACAAATGACAAAAACCCAATACTTAGCCCACCGAGTGCCATGTGTGTCTTGGCAAACAGAAATCTTGCACTGTGACTGCAGGGGAATCTGAGAAGTTGAGGAGGTGGCTTTGATGGAACCTCTTGGAGAAAGCTGCATCTGTTGTGTGGTAACCAGGCACTTGTGACCTTGATGTAGATGATGAAAAATGCTATTGCAGCTTTACTGGTGAAGAGGTTTCTGTTAATTGCATGGTAGCTCACATGTCCTCACAATACCTCACATGATATTAAAAGATGTCAAAAGGTTGAAATGATGAGTGTAGAACAGGAGTATTTTGAAACATTTTTTTTCATTTTATAATTAAGCTAAAACAAATTCAAATGAAAGCTTTCAGGGTAGTCTAGCTTGCTGCTCATGCAATTGACAGGTAATGCCAGTGTTTGGTGGGCCAGACCAGTAATTAATTAAGCAGAAACAGAAGTGGTGTTGGTATTGAGAACAGAGAGATATGCAAGCGGATTCCTTGAAGTTTGATTTTTGTATGCTTTTGATTAGTTGGTAGATGGTCTTTGTGGCAAAGTGCAGCTCTGTTTTTGCCAAATGCTTCAGCTTGTTTATTTCCTCTCTAAATTTCACTTCTTAACAGTGATATTACTTAATCTTTGTGTGAGGAGAGTCTTCACAGAAAATTGACTCATCCCACACCTAATTCTGCATCGGTAATGAAAAATGCTTCATACTAGAAAAGGAAGTTTACTGCAGAGTTCATTTTTTAAGGGAAGGGATAAAATGTGTTAAATTCAGCAAGGAACCAGGGAAAGGCAATAGTCAAAATACCAGTTTAACTTTCTTGGTGTGGGTTTCATGTAACTGTAACTTCAGACAGTCGTTTTCTGAGATGGCTCTGATGCCACTGTAGGAAGCTTTAAAATGCAGTCAGTTAAGTGCCTTTGTTAAAAAGTGGGATCAAGGCCCTCTTGGCTAAGTTCTTTAGAACACGTGGTAAGGAGCGCTAAAAAAATATGTACTGGCAGCTTGTTTCGACTCAGCTGTTTTCTAATGAGAACTGGGAGAAATTCACATGATTGAAGTTTGGTGTTTGTTATGTGAATATACCTGGTTGGTTGGTTTGTGGGTTTTGGTTTTTTTTCCTCTCTGTTTATATGTGTGTATTTCCAGGAGCACCGCAATCGTGTATTCCACGATTTTCGGAATGGCTTGTGCCGCAATCTCGTTTGCACTGGTAAGAGCTGCTCAAGGTTTTCCCATTTCTAAAAGATGTAGTAGAAAGTGCATTGGCCCAGATATAATAGACCAATTATTTGTAATAAACCAAAACAAGGTGTTTTGGTACATGTCTTTGTTAAGCCTGCATGTAGCAGGACGCAACACTCCTTTGGACACGTGGAGTTTTGTCTTTTGTGACAAACTGAAAGTGCACCTTTGCCAACAAATCATTTCACTGCGATAGTGTTTTCTGTTTATTTTCACATGCAAGGGCTCCCTGAGATGTTGGGCCATAAACTTTATGAAATATCAGTAGAACTCTGACTAGGAGGATCATGTGAATAAATTTTGTTGATTCTTTAGGTGCTCATAGCTCATTTTTTTCTAAATACTTTTGTGATTTTGATTGGCCTGTGTATGATCCAAGTTCTCTATTTTTATGGCCTGTTTGGGCAGTACCCGGCAGTGTCTGCTATCAGTGGATCATCTTAACAAGTCACTGCTATGTCTGGATCGTCTTAACAAAAATCACTGGAAATGGAATAGAAGTAGTTGAGGTAGTGGAATGTAGTTGAGGTCTCAGGTCTGTTGTGACTTTGGCAGCACGCAGTCCTGTGTGAGAAGATGCTTGTTTAAGAAGACCTGTGCTGAAATAGTCTAATGTGGAAAAAACTAGCTTAATGTGCAGATCTGGTGGTTTTGATAATTTTTCTTATATTATTCGTGTGGATACAGAGCAAGAAGCAGTAACAGGATTGTATGTAAACTGTCTTTGATACAAAGAAAGCTTATATCTGGAAAATGGTGTGAGGCAAAGTTAATCACTGTTAATCTTTGCACCCTAAATACTGTCAGGATTTGATCTCATTGAAATAAACTTTCTTTGTGACCTGGATTGTCTTTCAGATCTGTTTACCCGAGGTATTGATATCCAGGCTGTGAATGTGGTGATAAACTTTGATTTCCCAAAGCTGGCAGAGACTTATCTCCATCGCATTGGCAGATCAGGTGAGAGGAAAGATGTGTTTTAGGTGCAACTTTGCTGATGACTATGATGCTTCTTAGCCTTGAATTCCCTTTTGGTTTTTATTACTGTATCTGAGAATTACCTTAGATAGCTTTAATTTTTCTGACAAATTTATTTTTGAGTATCACCTCAGATGGTTATCCTCACTGAGGATTTTATCTAAATAAAGGCCCATTCTCTTGAAACTGACCTGACTGACAAATGAGAAATAAAGGCTTATTTTGATTTTATCTCGGGAGACTTACTATTGCCCCTGTTTGCAGGGAAAATTCTATACTGAAAACTTAGCTTCCAGGGTATCTCAAGCATAGACATCTGTGCTTTCTTCTCCATGTATTCTGAGGTATGTTTCTGCTGACTGGACATCAGCAAAATAAACCCCTAAGGAAGGCAGTAAACGAACTCAGTATACTTGAACTTTGTAGTTCAACCTTGCTCAAAAACTCTGTTATTGAAGAAGGGTTGGATGTACATAATGCAGGAGTGGAAGACTTTTCTCTGATAATTAACCTGGAGCTTTGGTCAGAGCGTATTGAACCTCCTGAGTTTTCTTATTCCTGCAACAGTATGAAACTCCTCACCAAAAACTGATGTGAAACATGTAGAAACCTGCAGCTGGATTTGTTTTTACCATCAGAGAGCAATGTTAACTTCACAGTCTGTAGACTTTTTCATTCAGCCCTCTGTTACTCAGTTCAG
The DNA here is from genome assembly GCF_001604755.1 of Lepidothrix coronata. NCBI lineage: Eukaryota > Metazoa > Chordata > Aves > Passeriformes > Pipridae > Lepidothrix > Lepidothrix coronata. The sequence continues at coordinate 210,167 of NW_016690207.1, read as the reverse complement.
TTCAGATGTGTGTTTCTTTTTTTTTTTTTTTGTCAAGGTCGCTTTGGTCATCTTGGCCTGGCCATCAACTTGATCACCTATGATGATCGATTCAACCTGAAAAGTATTGAGGAGCAGTTGGGAACTGAAATTAAACCCATACCAAGCAACATTGACAAGAGCCTGTATGTGGCAGAATACCACAGTGAACCTGTAGAAGATGAGAAACAGTAAACATGTATGTTTGTAAGTGCCTCCTGAATACCAACATTGTGTGGGATGAAAGGAGAGTTGATATGTCAGTATTAGCTCAGGGGAAGAGGGAAACTGATGTGATGAAAAGGCTCTGAATGTGAAAACAAGGGTTTGAAATAGACTGTCAGTGCAAGGAATTCCTGTGGACATGCTAAGCTGGGAGGGGAGGAGGAGTATTTTTTAGTTGTTTTAATTTAAATGCTGACCATATGCTAAGGAGACCAAAAGTGGGGGAAGGGGGAGGGGGGAATGCTGTTGGGAGAGGCCATGATGGGGTACTAGTAGCCTAAGGAATTCTTTCTGTATTGCTTAGCTAAAATGAGAAATTGGTGAGGGACAGAGAGGAAAGTGGTCCTCAGAAAGGTGAGGAGAGAAAATGGATAGCTGTGAGAACAGAGCACCAACAGAAGAGCTAAGCACCTCACCAGTCAGACGGAGCAGGTTCCAGCGAAAGGTGCTGCCTCTTTTGTATCCTTTGGTTCACAGAACTCCTGCAAGTGAACAAAGTAGGGAGAGAAGCTGTAATTCATATTTGCTGCCACACGAGGTCGTCTACATAGTTTTAAAAGAAAATGAGGTTGCACTGTTGGAGACTCCTAAGTGCTCCCTTTCTGATCGTTGTCCGAGAAAAAGCTGCTGAGTCGAGTCCTTTTATAAGAAGACTACTTGCCCTGGACTGCAGTCAAGCAAAGTAGCTGCAGGATGACGTTTGATCTGGCCTTAGTTAAGATGCTGTGTTGTGCAAGATCCAACACCGTACAGTTTGGGCTGGAAATCATTCTTTTGTGTGTTCTTCTCAGAGATCATGAATTAGAAAGTGAAGCTGCTGAAATTTGCCTCAGGTGACCAATAAAAAAAAAAAGTGACCATAGAAGCAGACTGCTTGATAGTGTTAGAATGAACTGTGGTTCCTTCTTTGAAATCATCCAGGGACAGCCTTAGCCAGTCATGCCAAGCTGACTTGCAAGCCTCTGCTTTGCTGGTTGAACCTCCTCCAAGTTTATAAGTAAATAAAAAAAGGAAACAAGTGATGAACTTGGAACAGGCTCTTGGGTGGCTTCTTTAAGGGGAATACTCTGACCTTGCCAGAGAACAGTTTGCTGCTTCCTAAAAGGCAAGAAACCAGGAGATAATTGTGCTCCTAAGTACAGTAGAGCATTAGCAGCACCTCTTTCTACAAAGCTGAGGCTGAGGTTGAGCTGTTCAACATGCCCTTTGCTTTTCCAGAGCTGGTGCATAGTCAGTGTGAATTATCTCTTACGTTCTAGTTTTGCATAGAACCGATTTAACTGTGGGTGTTGTGGTTGTGTTTTTTTGTGTTTTGTTTTTTTTTTTTATAGGCTTTGATTACACATACCAGAAGGTGAAGCCCTATGATCCAGATCTGTGACACATCGTTTCTTTGGGGATACCCTTCTCTTTGTGGGTTTTTCTTCGTCTTTTCATTTTGAAACTATGAAGACTAAAGAGCTCGGCCTTTTTTTATTTTTAAATTTGGCAGCAAGGAAGAAAGAAGATAAAAGGAGGAATGTCTTTTTGTTTTTCCACTTGTTTGCACTGTGTGCTGATTGAACATTAGTTGCACTAACTGCTGGTTTTAAATTTTGTTTTCTTTGGGTGGGAGGGGCAGCAAGGGAAGAAGAGAAACCCTGAAAAGAGAAGAATCTTGATGAACGCGAGCTTGTCTGCTATTTCAAATTCTTTAACCATCGACTGAGTGCATTTCAACTTCTCCCTGGTTACTCATCTGTTTTTTAAGCTAAAGAGCTTGTTACTTATTCGTGCAAAGTGCCTTATGCTATGAGACCATTCAGAATATCACCTTTCCAACACAGCCCAAGGAATCAACAGCTGTTTTTGGTTTCAGGTCAAAGTTCCCCTCTCTTCCCCTTCTCCTCCTTCCCAAGTACTCAAGCCCAGGGCTGGGAGGTGAAATGTATTGGTAATACTACTTTTCTCTTCAACTTTTTTTTTTTTAACTGGAGGAGTTGATATGCATCTGCAGTTCACCCAAACTGTAAATATCTGTATTTAAAATGAAACCAACTTAAAATCTGGGCTGATTAGGTGCAGCATCATAGCTCCAGAAGGAAAGAGTAGCCTGTCATCCTTTGCAGGAGCCATAAGAAAAGCCCTGTGCTCTAGCAGAACACTAAAAGACTGGTTTCCATAAGAGTCTCCATTCGTAGTTACAGCACTTGATATGTAGACTTGTTTCAGAGCCATGGCCCTCTTTCCTCTGGTGCAGTGTGTCCCATAGAAAATCAGATGTG